>NC_133661.1:208270846-208285282 GCF_037893015.1 Macrotis lagotis | reverse complement strand
AGCAAATCAATTGAATAAACATTTTTACTGTATTCTAGATACTATGCTAGATATTGAAGATACAAGACAAAAATTAAAAGTCCTTGCCTTCAAAGAGCTTACAGTTTTACTTGGAGGAAAAAATATGGACTTGGATATATCCCTGGATAAGTATATGTAAAATACATAAAAAGTAAATATTGATTTCCTTGAGTAGGGGGATCACAGGGAAATACACTCACAATAGGTAGTAGCCCTTATGCTAATCACTGAAGGAAGCTAAATACTTTACAAGACAGAAGGAATGAGGGAATATATTTGGGGGTGGGGGGACTGAGGGAGTTGGGTCAGGGAACAACTTTTACAAAGGTGTTGTTAGAGATGGAAGATGGAATATTTTATGCAGGGAGCAAGTAAGCCAGTTTACCTGGAATGGCAATTGTATAAAAGAAAAAAATGTATAATATATGTGCAAAGGTATATTGGTGCCTCATTGAAGGACTTGAAATGATAAAAGAGTTTATGTTTTGAGCAGAGAAGTGATATGGTCAGGACTTTTGCTTTAGGAAATATTTTTCATCTATGTGGTGGACAGATAGGAGAAATGAGAGACTGGAGGCAGAAGAATAAGCTTAGTTCCAAAACTTGCTGAACGTAAATAGTTGAACACCTGAACTTGGGTGGTGGCCATGTTTGTGAAGAAAAGAAGAAAGATGCAAGAGATATTGTAGAAAAATCCATATGGCTTGGCATTTAATTGGATGTAAGAGATGCAGGGAGAGGGCAGTGACAGACACGTAGAGAATGACTCCAATGCTGTAGAACTTAGCAATGAGAAGAATGATGGTGATCTCAATAACAGTGTGAAATATAGAATGAGGAAAGGGTTTGGGGATGTAAAGGAGCTAGAAATAGGAAGTTCTGTTTTGGATCTGTTGAATTTGATCTCCCCATGGGATATTTGGGGTAGCTAGGTGACATAGTAGATAAAGTATCATGAATTGAGTCAGAAAGACCTGACTTCAAATTCCGTCTCAACCATTTACTTACTAGCTGTGTGACCTTGGGCAAGTCACTTAAAACTGTTTGCCTGAGTTTGCTCATCTGTTAATAAGCTAGAGAAGGAAATGGCAAACCACTGTATCTCTGCTAAGAAAATATCAAATGGAATCTTAGATATTCAGACATAGGGTAAATGCCCAATTGGCTATTGACACATGTCCACATATTAACCTGTGATTCTGTTAACAGTATTAAGTTTTTGTTCTTTCTCTTGCCAAATAAAATGAGAATATTCTCTGTCTGAAGCAGTGTTAGTTTGTATACCCTTGAGCAAGTTTGCCCCAAAGGGAGAAACTTCACAACAATCTGGATTGAGCAAAGAAATGTATGATTAAGCCACATGACATAAAGTCTTTATAGTGGAATCTGTTGTCCATTTGGTCTGATGCTAAAATCAGAAAATACACATCACTCAAGATTCTGTTGAACTAACATTCTGGGGAAGAAAGGTCAACACTTTTGGTACATAGCTCCTGCAACATGGAATTTTAATGAATAGAAAGCACACCTAGTTTGTTGTTTAGAAAGCAGACTTTGGTTTGGTTTTTCCTAGTTTCACGTTTCACCATATCGCCATTATCTCTACCATTCAAGTACTTTATTCAAGAATAAAATGCATTTCTGTCTATTTCTGACCTCCTATTTATGTCATAGGTTAATTGGTATTCCATTATTTTTTTTTAATTTTTAACAGTGAAAAATGGTTTGAGATTGTTATACTTCTATAATTTAGACTCCTCATAAGAGCAGTCATTATTTTTTATATTTTATTTATTTGTTTTTCCAACTATGTGCAACAATAGTTTTTACCAATCTTTTATTTTGTAAGGCTTTGAGTTTTACATCTTTCTCTCTCCCTCTCCTCCCTCCCTCCTCCTCCTAACAGAAAGCAATGTGATATAGACTCTATATTTGTAACCATGCTAAATGTAGATCCATATTGATCATGTTGTGAGAGAAGAATTGGATCCAAATGGAAGAAAGAAAACAAAAAAATTGACATAATACATAAGACAATTTCTAAAAATTGAAAATAATAGTTCTTAGTCTTCATTTAAACTCCACAGTTCCTTCTCTGGATACAGTTGGTATATTCCATCACAAATCTTTTAAAATTGTCTTTGATTATTGTAATGCTGAAATGAACAAGTCCGTCAGGATTGATCATCATCCCATGTTGTTGCAAGGGTGTGTAATGTTCTTCTGGTTCTGCTCATTTCACTCTGTATCAATTCATGAAAATCTTTCAAAGCTTTCTCATGATTTCTTATAGAACAATAGTGTTCCATCACAAACATATACTACAGTTTGTTCAGTCATTCCCCAGTTGATGGGCATCCCCTCAATTTCCCATTCTTTGCTACTACAAAAAAGAGTTGCTATGAATAGCAGTCATTCTTTATTATTGGGAAAGTAGGATCTGTGAGTCCAAGTTAGGACCATTTGCTTATGTGATTAGGCAGGGTTTGCTTCATAGAACCTCAAACTTGGTCATCATTTTTATATAACTTTTGTGCATTAAAATATGAAAACTACTATTGCTTTTTATATTTAGTTCATCATACCAAGGAAAATGACCTGGCAAACAGAGTGCTTTCAGAGATCCCAAAGTGGTAAATATAAGCTCAAACATCTTTAATGTTTGCTCTTTTCTGCTTTGAGAAAAATATATTCATTTTGGATTATTTCCATAAATGTAGCTTTCTTTTTTTGCATATTATATGACTATTAAAATCCAGATCATAAAAACATAATTTGGGAACCCCAAGCTGAGGTATTTGGGTTCCACTCCCTCTTTCCTTGTGAAGGCCAACATCTCTATATAAATATAAACTCTACATGAATATAAACTCTCTATATAAATATAAACTTGTATCAGTAGCCTACTGTCACCTCCTAAAAGCTACAGTGGAATAAGCATGGTAACTCAATGGGGTCTCTGAAAGGACTGCTGTAGTTCATCCTCATAAAAAAACCCATAGAACTTCCTTTCTAACTTTACCTCTTTTCTCAGTTGTTGAAATGTCATGAAATGAACATCACCCCACCATCTTTGGTACACAGATTAGTAATGCTTTTGTGTTTGTCAAACTTAGGTTCAAGTCAGCTCGATGACACAGTGGATAGAAACCTGGGCCTGCAGTCAGGAAGATCTGAGTTTGAATCCAACCTCATTTAACCTGTATCTTACCAGGTCTCCTCTCAGGTGTAAAATGGGAATCATCGTAGCATTTACCTCTCAAGGTTGTTTTAAGGATCAAATTAAATAATGATTTTAAAGCTCTTTTCACATAATTATTTCTTCAGTATTTTTTGGTAACTCCACCAAACTGCTGACTTGGTTTTCATGATTTTCCTGCCCAATTTTTCTCTTCCCAATTTCATCTCTACCTCCCTTTGCTTTTCTTTTCTTTTTTCTTTTTTTTTTTGCAAGGCAAATGGGGTTAAGCTCCCTTTGCTTTTCAAAGTCTTTTTTGAGCTCTTCTATAGCCTGAGACACATAGTAATTTCTTAACAAATGCTTATTTTCTTCCCTTATTCCCAAGCTCTTCACCTTTTTTTTTTTTTATAAAATTCAAGGGAGCAATCTGGTAGAATTCTTATATATTTCTAACAATAATCTTTTGCTGTTGACTAGAAAGATTTTATATCATATTGTTTGTTCAAGTTATACTCAGTCTTACCCAGTAACCCCATTTTGGGGTTTTCTTAGCAAAGATACTGGAGCAATTTGCCATTTCCTTTTCCAGCCCATTTTACAGATGAGGAAACAGAGACAAACAGGGTAAAGTGACTTGCCCAGGTTCATACAACTGGTAAATGGTAGAGGTCAGGTTTGAACTCAGAAAGATGAGCCTTCCTAACTCTAGGTGTGACACTCTGCACACTGTGCTGCCACCTAGCTGTCTCTTTTGGATCATGCCTCTTAATTTGTGTTCTGGACTTTGATTTCATCAGCATGGGGGAACACCCAGTATGTACATTTCTTCTACTAAATCATATGGATATCTACTCCAAGGGTTCTAGCCTTAAAAAGTTTCTTAGAAATACTGAGAGGTTAAATAATATGCCCAGGGCCATACTCCATCCATTGTGCCACACTACCTTGTCTTAATGATAGCAAAAACTGTTCTAACAGTTATCTGATGCTTCATATCTGCTGGATGATAGACACCATCCTCAAATTAATGCTCAGCTCTTGTCATAATATCATTATGTCGTAACAGTGAAAAACTCTAATTAAGAAGATGTGTTTGCCAGGGAAAAAGTTGAGTATATCAGTGAATATACTTTATCATGGATGGGCATTCCCTCCCCTCCACTCCCCCCCAATCCCTGACAACTATGAGGCTAAATTATAAGAAGAACATCACAGATGCATGGTGCATTGGACAAAGAACACATGCATGCATTTAAATCACGTATATCTTACTTTTTACTGATGTAATTGTGAAATATGTTCTTTTTGCATTCATAATTAGGGGGTGGAACAGATGGTGAAGGCTTAGTTTAAAATAATCTGTCATTAAAATAACCTAGCTTACTGGTAATTCTTCACTCTAACTGGAGTTAGGTCACAGTAACAGGATTTTTTCCCCCTGCATTGGAATACACTAGAAGGAATTGAGGGATTTCGATAGATGGGTATCCTTCCCCCTTTAAGGGCACTAAAGAAAAATTTCACCATGTGAAATTTGGCTGTAAGGAATATACAAAAATAGCTGGGTCATAACTCTAACAAATATAAACCATCTAGCACAATGCATTAAGCAATGCTTTGAATATCAGTATACCTTTAATCATGATGGCCCAATAAGTCTCATACACTTTGAGGAAATAATCCATAGTCTGATGGACACAGTTAGAGGAACTCAGATGTTCAGATGTTGGGTGGCCCAGTGGGGGGGGGTGGATGGGAGAGAGAGAGAAGAGAAGTTAAGATATGTTGTCTTAACTTTTGTATATTATTCTTGTGACAGAGAATAAAAATTCTAATTACTGGTATTATTATCCAGAGGTCTTATGTTCAATGATGTCCCCATTTCAACCTCATTTCCAAGGTGGACATCATATACTCTTGCTGGGATGTGACAAAGGGCATCTAGGAACCCTCTCTGAATAGCTTGGAACTGTTTTTTTAGTAATAAGAAAACTGTTTTGGGAAATCAGATACTGTATGCTTTTAAAACGTCCATTTTACCATTTCTGCTAAGTTTTTTGTTCACTGACTGCTTTGAGGAAAGCATATAGATTTCAGCATGGTATTATAATAAATCTTCTGGAGGAGGGACAAGCATTAACATTTGTGTTGGTTCTTTTTCATCTTAATCCAACCTTGGTTAATAATCAGAAAATTCTACATAGTGGGTAAGAAGATGTAATTAACCCTTTGACCCCAGAATCTTAATTGGCGCCTGTTGAAAACAGTGGGCAGTTTAAAAAAAATTAAAAAGTAGCCTGCAGTGATTGAAACAGCACAGTACATAATGGCTTTCTCAAATCAAAAAAAAAAAAAATTAATGCCATAGAACGTTCAGATTAATCACATTTGGTTCCTGAGTCCAACTGATGAAAATATTTTCTCCCCCACCTACCCTCTTGAGATCAGAGACATCTAAATTCCAATCAGCTTTGAAGACATTCTGGAACTTCTTCAAGGATCTACCTAACATATTATAGATACCCTTCCCCTCAAAAAGCTAGCATAGAGGTGGGAGTAGCACTGATGGTAATTATAACCATGCTTATATCCAACATAGAGAAAAATCATGGAAGCTTGACTAGCATGGCTCAGCATCAGAAGTCAAAGAGTCCGAGTTCAAATGCTACCTCTGTTACTTTCTACATGTATAATTTGGGACAAATCAACCTCTTTGGATTCTTGCTCATCTATAAAATGAAAAGATTAGACTAAACTGTTAAGGTTGCTTCTTCCTTCTACCGTTGTGAGCCTTTCAACTCTTTTTTTCTAGAGTAAATAAGCTAAGTAGCTAAGTGTTTGGAACACTGGGTTTGGATTCAGGAAGAGCTGGTTTTGGATCTTGCCTCTAAAACTCACTAGTTGTGTGATCCTGGGCAAGTAACTTAATTTCTACTTACCTTTGTTTCCTCTTCTGGAAAATGGAGATAATAATAATAGTACCTCTAGCTCTGAGGGTTGTTATAAGGATAAACATGAGAGATATTTGTAAAGTACTTTGCAATTTAAAGCTTTATGCTGGGAGTAAGGAATGACCTAGGGAATTATTTGATCTGGTGCTGCCAAGGCAGCCACAGCTGGGACTCAAAATTCAATAAATCTAGGAGATTTTTAGGGGTGAATTAATTAAATGTTTGATCAAATATAGCAGGCTAATTTTTAAGTTGATGATCTTGGCAGAAAAAAATTTCCCCACTCCCACTTTATGAAAATCTTCTTATGCAAATAATTTTGATTATTATCAACATTTTTATTATTTTGAAGGTACTCACACTTGAGATATAGAAATTCAATTCAAGATATTTCTTGTATAAAATGCCACCTATATGACTCTGGGCAAGTCACTTAACTCTGCTTGCCTCAGTTTCCTCATCGATAAAATGAGTTGGAGAAGAAAATGGAAAATCATTTAGTTTCTGCCAAGAAAACCCAAATGATGTCAAGGAGACTTGGATATAACTAAAAAACAACTGACCAGCAACAACAAAAGGGAAAAAAATTCATTTAACAAATGAAATTTAAAATAATGAGAAAAATCCAATGCAGTATGTAATATCTGAACAATCTGATACCCATGTTTTCACCAAATTGGTAGCTTTTTGTTACTTGGATGATATGTTTTTGTTCAATGTGAACCCAGCTTCACTGAAATCTCCCTAGCAAATTAGAACCTGTGACTAAGTCTGCTGCTTTATGATTGTTGTATGTTTGTTTGCTGCTAAAAACAAAGCTGGCCAGTTTTTAAAAGACTTCCTTTTAATAGATTCAGATGTTTTGCTTTTTGATATCATTTTTCCTGACTCTGGTACCCAAGATTTCTTACAGTCTATCTTTTTTTTTTAATACAAGAAAGCCAAGCCTTTTTTACTTAGCCCTTAGGAGTAAGAGAGTACAAAAGGATTGTCTCATTAGATGGATTTATCTCCCATTTTGATATTAGATCTGCTGGTCAGAACCATAGTAGTAGTATATAGATCCAGAGTTGAAAGGTACTTCAAAAGTCATCTGGTCCAACACCCTCATTTCACAGATGAGAAAACTGAAGCCTAGGGAAATCAAGCAACCTACTCAAGGTCATACACACAGTAATCATCAAAGCAAGGTTTTGAATCCACATCTTCTGATTCCAATCAATACTATTTCCAGTGACTCACACAGGTTGATCATTTGAAAAGAATGATTTTTTTTAAGAAGTTATAAGCCATTTAAACAATATAAATGTGATAAGGAAACTAGGTAGATCTGAATTTTATAACAAATATAAATTAGGGAGTCTGTTTTTAGTGGACCCTCTTTGCCAAGTAATTAATTTTTCTTCTTGTGACAACTCTTTTGCACTCCCCACCCCCAAATGCAGACTTTTCTCCCAACTAGTAAACCAGAAGTAAGGACCAGCAGCAAGGGCTGAAATTAATCAGGAAGCAGAGGAAGCAAAACAATAAAACTGCTCAGAAAATGCCATTCAGTATTTTAAAGAGGCTAAAATTATGACAGGGATTTAGGGAAGAGTATATTTCTTGTTGATTTTGCATATACTTCTGTCATCTTCCCCTTACTACAAAAAAAAAGTCTTTTGATCTCATTAGATGTGAGTTTCCATGTGTCTCCTGACCTATGTAGTATTCCAAATATTTTCAGATTCACAACCTTTATTAATATTATCAATCTTTATAAATTCATAATTATTTTTCCCATGAAAGTAGTGCATGTTCACATCTGTGGTACCTTGTTAGAGAAATAACAAAAGAGGGGTGCAGAAGTGATTCAGAGCATAAAATACCCCCTACTTGCAGTGCAAGAATTTAAAGCAAGTTTATTCTCAGTTTTAGTGGTATATTCCCATCTGAGTCCACAGTGATTTATACCATTCATCAAATTGAAAATGCGGCCCTTCATTTGGAAACTGCAGAGAGGTTTCAGGACTTACGGATTAATGTGTGGCATCTTGTCCTCCCCCCACTCCCATTCCCATCCCATTCCCATCCTCATTTAAGGAGTCATTATGAAAACTGGTTCTCAACTTTAATGTGTAGACTAGTTTTGCGTGTAAAGAATAAAACTGCTAAGATTGCTATGGAGTCACTGATCAGCCTAGTGACCCCTAATCTGTTGGCTTGGTTTGTTAGTTATTACATCATAGAAATATGGAGAAAATGTCTATAACCTTCCATTATTTAACAAATTATTGAGCTGCAAATTGGCTCAAGTGGACATCTGACTTTCTCTACATATAGCCATCTTTTTATTTGATTATTTTCTTTTTCTCTATTACTCAAGCCTCCCATTATGATAATTTCCATTCCTCTTAAAGTTGGTTAACAGAATTTGGCTATTTTCATCTGAATAACAATGAAATCACAAAGTGCAAAGGAAGTATTTCATTGCATCTGGAGTTTCTCATTTTTAATACATTGTGAAATATCTCATAATCAGCATTCCAGAGATGTGAGGAGCCCTTCCCACCCAACCACCCCCCAATAAAGAAATTTTTTACAGAAAATTTATGCCCTTTATTCCTTCTCATTCCATGCAATGCCAAAAAGATGTGTGAGGGGATACCAGGCAGAAACATTTATTGAGCAAAGAAAGAAAAGCTCTGATATCAGCATGTCATGTTTTTGTTCTAGTCTGTAACCAATATGACCCTTTGCTAAATATCAGTGGTATCTTCTCTCCTTATCAGTCAATTTATACCTGTCTTTTTCTTTCTTCTTCTTCTGCAGTCCCTGGATGGATTTGTATTTGCACTAAATCAAGAAGGAAAATTTTTGTACATTTCAGAAACTGTCTCCATCTACCTAGGCCTCTCCCAAGTAAGTAAAACAAAAAGAGATTCTGAAAGGTGATTGTGTGAATGGCTTCACTCTTAGTTTTTTTTTTTTTCATTCTTCAAGGAATATTCTGTTTTGCATGAATTATCAAATGCATTATTTAATGGCATCTCCCAACTCTTCCTGCGTGCTCATTGAGAAGCACCAGTGTCAGGATTGACTGTTCTGAAATAAATTTCGGCTTGAAAACTTTCCCTGTGTGCCCCCCACCCCCCACCCCAAAGAATCATTATTAATTTATTGAGAACAAATGGAGTTTCTTCCCTCAGTTGTTTTGAACTTTGAAACCTCCGTGCCCAGTAGGAGAGGGACATACTAATAGTGCTTCCCTTGTGTCCTATTACTGGATGTTTATGGAGTACCCTGCATTATCCTGGGAGCTGACACAATGACAGAGAGTCATTTGGAGTCAAGAAATGCTGAAAGAGACCATTAAAATGTGTTGTGGGGAGGGTTTCAGCAAGGACATATTTTGCTGCCTTTGCAAATGTTCCTTAATGCTGAAAGACAATTTGATAAAATAAGATAGTTATTTTGTTTTTGCCAATTAATTACTAACACGTGTTCATCAGAGGTTACGAGAAAAGGAAATAGTGGAGGCAGAGCAGCAGTGGGGGGTGGGGTGGGGAGAGGGGAGGCAAAACCCCTGTATACTGCTGCTTCTTCATCTGCTTATCATGAAAAAGCTGAAATTTGGTATGATTTAAGTGAGGAATAGAGGCTACATCAACAGAATGCCAAAATGTCCTGACAAAAAGTGAAAAATTAAGCTAATTATCTGGATGTTTTATCCAGTTTTATCCATACAATGCCAAACATCTGGGTATTTGGAAGTGTTAGGGTGATTGGCCCTTTTCGTTTTGATACTTGGCATTGTGAAGTCACAACCAAAGTGGGAGAGGGTGTGTATCTATGCATTCTCACATACACACACACATACATGCAGGTTTGTATAATGATCTGCCAAGTTGGATCATCTACTTCTAGACCCTTTGCCCTGTGGAGATAGAGATGGAGATAAGATTTGTCTCTCTCTCTTCCCAAACAGTGGCCCACCCTGGACTCATTGCTCCTGAAAGCTGGCATCATTTTAAGGAGGTTACCAGCACAATTGGAACCTCTTAGTTGCCAGGGAATTTGCTGTGTAATAGATAAATCAAGAAAGACATACCAAAATAATGAAGAAGGAAATTTGATATTTGGGTGGGAGGTGAGGTGGGAAGAGGGAAATTCTCTATCTGTTAAGAATCAAGATGAGAGTCTTTTTAACTCTTGCCATTATTATGTAGAAGTGATGATATTTTCTTCAGGATTTAGCAAGCCAAATGATAGAAATAGAAACTGAGCTATTGTTAATTCAATATTAGTATTCTTGTATCTCATTAAAGCCCCTAGTTTTGTAATAGGCTTTAATCCTTGCCCTAATCTGTTTGGGACTCAATATCAAGGCTCTCCGATTTTGAAACTGGTGCGCCACCATCTTGCTAACACCGTCAAGCTCCAGAACTGGGGTGTTTATGATTATATTACGCTTGTATTAATCTGTTTTATGCATAGTATCCAACAAAGTTTAATAAGCCAGTAAAGAAGAAGGATGAATAATTAGCTTAAGCAGGTAAATGCTAATTATGGAACTCCTGAAAAGCATCCATTATACAGTCGCTTAAAACAAATTTTACAGCCCTGGTTAGTGGTGTAATCCAAATTCTGTCAAGGCAACTGCATTTTCTGTAATTGAGATGTGTATGTTTGCTTTGCATAACAGATGGCTCTGTATGCTTAGACTGATAGCTAGGAAAATAATAATTGCATTATTCTGGCCAAAAGAATATTAGCTCTTGGGTTTTGGCCATTTCAGTCAGTCCTCCTGCCAGCACAGCATATGCACATATATGGATTGGATTTTCAAGGAAATTGATGCATCTGGAATAGTGTGGCCATCTGAAATATCATCTGTTCAAGAAAAATTTGGCTTTAACCCTGTGCTAGTTTCTCCTTAAAGCATTTTATTCTACTGCTTTTCAACTATAGTCATCGGGTCTGTATTTACCCTAAATCTGTGTCAGATTGTTGAAACTTCTGCTAAATAAAATAGTTATGCGGACATTACATTATTTGGCATCTTCTACATAGACAATCCTAGTCTTGTTTCTGGATATTCTCCTTAAAGTAGATGACTTTCCAGTAAAATACGAATTGCATGTACATTGTTGTCTTCATCAGTTTGAGCCACATTCTAAATCTGTGGTAGAAACTGTCAAATGAACAGGTAAAGGCAAGAAATGGAACATAAGTCTTTATAAGGCAGCATTGATTGAATAGAACAGAGAAATGTAAAGCAGCAGAGAGGTCTACACTACCTTCTGGGGCTTCTTTACATATAAGATCATCAGGGTATCTGGAGCACAGAAATCAAAGAGAAGATTGAGGTCATATGAATATAAGATGAATATTTTAAGTCTCAGACATTAATGCTCAGGGCTGGGGGAAGGGAAATCCTAAACAAAGATTTGGGGATAGATTGATAAAGTAATGTATGTAAAGTACCTTGTTAATCTTAAAGCACTATATAAATGTTAGTCATTTGACTATAATAAAATAAAAGCTTAGAGAAAATTTGGAATCCTAACTAAGTAATTGAGGACTAGCCCTTCTGTCTTTTTCATTGACCACTTCAGGGCTCTTAGAGGTTCATCAGTGAAATCAAATTAAAGGAAATGGTGCTCGAGTAGATTCTAGTAAGACTTCATATAGCTTTTGTTCTTTTTTGAGGAATTATCCCAAATATCTAAGCTATCTCTCATTAATTCCATTCTCAGCAATATTTTTTGAAAATTATTAGGGAGGAAGAGTTAATATTTTGTTGAATTCCTAACACTAATGTGAAACCAATGAGGATTGTCAGATATGAACAAGAAAGATATCTCCTTCTACCGATTCTTTCCTTTGTAAATGATGCTGTTTGTTTAAATAGCAAATTCAGATGTTGAAGACAGATCCTACACAGATTCTGTAGCATAATAGAACAGATTGGCAAGTTGTTATATGTTATTGCGACTATCATTTTAAACCACCAGTTTTATCTTTTCTTAATTTCTTGGAGTTTTTTTTTTGAAGTGTTTAAAGGTTATATAAGGTTTTAAAATTCATATGTCTAGGAAAGGACAGGGAAAAGATCCATTGAGTCATGCTTTGTTACATTACAGCAAAGGTTGCCAAATAAGTTTTTCTCTTTTACACTCTGTTGGTTCAGAGCAACAGCTGCTGATGTCTAAGAAATGTGCATGACAGTCATTTTCCTTAAAAGTGTTCCCAGAGCTGGTACCGCTGTGATGATGTCAGTGAAGTTGACTCTGATGATGTCTGAACCCACTTTGCTACCCTTTTGACACTGTAAATTTCATATATATATATATATAAATATATATATATATATATATTCATAGCTTTGTATTTAAACAAACATGACAAGTAGGTTGCTGATTAAGAATAAGTATAATTTCTGTAATTGTGGACAGTCAGTCAGCATAAAGTATGATCTAAAGGGAAGATCCCCAGCTATCAACTGTAGTTAGTGTTCTTAGGGATCAAATTAACTTTGTCGAAGGTGTTTCACTCTGATGTGGCATTCACAGCTATTATAGGGCAGTATCAAGGTTCCCACCTTAATTAGAAACTAGGGAAAACAGAATAAACTAAGAGAGAAAGAAAAGGAAAGCCAGTGGATTCAGCTTTACCACAAATGTGAACAATAACTTATTTATGAAATTTCCCCAAAAGAATAAAGGGAACCCAGGGAGCCAAACCACAGAGAATGCACAAGAGGCTGTATATTATTTTAAAAAGCATCTTACTTAAACTTCCACAGGTGGTAAGAGAAGCAGTATCCCTACTCAGTGCTCCACTACCAAAAGCAGTATCTTCCCTTCCCCCTATTCCATAGCTGCCTCTCTGCAAGGTGATTTGCCTCCATTGGTGTTGACTTTTATATGAGAAATAAGAATGGGCACATGAATCACCATCGTTTATTGCTAGCAATCTCACCAACACTATAGTTTTTCCTGAAAGACTTGATTTGGCTTTCCAGTAGATTCTTAAAGATATTCTTTCTTAAAGATAAGGAGGTAGAACTTCAGATATAGGAAAGGTTAATGATTTCATTGCGGTTTTAATTTTTTTATTTTTAAAGCAACTTGCATTTTTAAAAGTGACCCACAGAGACACTAAAAAGAGGCTAAAAAGTTTAGGATAGGTTCCTTAATACCCCTGAGATTCCATTTCCTCATCTGTAACATAAGGAGAGGGGTAGGGGGAATTGCATTAGATCATGGTTATAAAGAGATGGAAGAGTCCTTAAAGTCATAGACTCAGATTTAGATTCAGGAGTGTATACTCCTCCCACCCCCACACAATATTTTGTTGTTATTAAGTTGTTTTCAGTCATGTCCAACTCTTCCTGATTCCATTTAGGGTTTTCTTGGCAAGGATACCAAAGTGATTTGCCATTTCCTTTTCCAGTTCATTTTACAGATGAGGAAACAGAGGCAAATGAAGTCGATTGACTTACCCAGGTTCAAACATTAGTGTCCAAGACCAGATTTGAACTCATGAGGATTAGTTTTCTTGATTTCGGGCCCATCCTCTATCTTCTTCACCACCTAGCTATACAATATAGAAAAATAAAGGTCAGACTGGAGAGATCATCCAGGCAATGCCTTCATTTTGCACATGAGAAAACAAGAGGTTCAGAAAAATGAAATGACCTGCCCAATACAAATATAAGTGGTAGAGGGAGGACTCTTTCCCCTTACACTGTTGTTGATCTCTTATTCCAATTCTTAATCCTATTAAGGACAGGGGAGAAAGGAAGTCAAAAAGGAAACACTCAAAGAGACCATGCAAACATATTAACATTTTCTAAACTATTTTGCCCCAATAGTGCTGTGTATGATCCTTATAATAATATGGCAGGTAATGGTTTTGTGATTGTCATAAAATTCATATTTAGAATAAATTGGAAGGTTATCATGATTATTTTAGTTTTAGTTTAGATTATACCATAAATCAATAAGCCAACTATACTTCCTCTTAGGTTTCTGGATGTAAGTTCTAATCTCCATCTCCTCTATTGGCACCAATATCCACTAAGCATATTATGAAAATCCTCCTCTATTTCTTCTTTGTAGCAGCCCCTGATTCTATACAGACTATTTCCTTTCTATAAGACTAGTCACAAAATAGAAACAGGCAAGCTTACAAATTATTTTGTTTCAAGGAAGCTTGTGGAAAGGGATAGTACAGCCACAGATCTAATAAGAGTAGATAGAGGTCAAGGGCAAAGGGAATAAATGGTTGTTTGAAATT
>NC_133661.1:208173346-208265846 GCF_037893015.1 Macrotis lagotis | reverse complement strand
CCAGACCTGACTTATTTTGACATTCAAAAACCTACACTTCCCTGGCCCCCAACTCTTTTGGAAAGATACTGTGTTCACAGTCCACTCATCAGGACTTCCTTAACCATATGTAAAGAGCCACACCAGAGCATCAGTCCAGAGAACTCAAACAGCTGTTGTGGGGATGTTATAAACACAGGATAGAGTTTAATTAATCTTTGAGAGTCTTAATTGCCATGATGTCATCTGCCTCTGCTTTCAGGTGTTTTGTCAGCTCTTAGATCCAACTGCACTTTATTAGATGCTCAGATGTGGTTAATCAAAGTCACTAATTGCTAAACTTGATTATTATTAGGAGTTTAAGAAAGTCCTCACAGTGGGCTGTTCCCTCAATACTGACATATAGAACTGTCTCCAGAAATCAAAGGGTAGGGCTGCAAGATCAGGTATAATTTTATATTAGCACATTATTGTTGCCCCCCCCTCCCCAGAGTGGGGGGGGGAGAGAAAGACAGGTATTATTCATTCCAAGAAAATCTAGAGCATTATAAAATTTAGAGATAGAGAGGAGACTATACCAAGTTCACTTCCCTTAGAAGGGACTGAGGTCTGGGGACATTCAGTGACTTACCTAAGGTCTCACATACAAAATAAACAGCAGAACTGGAATGTTTAGACTTCAAATAAAGAATTCTCTTCACTATGCCATGCTGCTAGGACTGTTTTCACTACAATAGAATTTACTGAAGTGTTGGTTTTGAGCAATGGGTTCCTTCATTTCTTCAAAAATGTCTTTTTAGGAACTCATTAACTTGTTGAGGAAAGAATTGGGAAGAAGGAATGGGGAAATAAAAAGAAAAGAAATTTGAAATTAAAATGTTAAGAATGGCTCCCTTTTGAAGATAAAATGAGTTTTAAATTTATAATGCATTTTTAAAGCACCTATTTTCCATACATACAGCACTGCTTCATAATAGGAATACAAGGACATGTACCACACAGATCACTTCTCAAGAAGTTTACAATCTTATCCTCAAGTGGTTTTGGTTTACCTCCATGATCCAATACAATTACCTCTGTATGATTTGTAAAAGCCTTCTTAACTGAACTGACCTACCTTTGTTGGCCTTACTTTCCTTCAGAAACACTTGGATTCAGTCAAAATGGTCTTCTTGCCTAGTTCCTTACTTATGACCAGGGCTATGCTGCAGTTAACTAGAGCATGATTGTTACATTTTCAGTGTCAGCATTTACACCTTAGAAATTGGCAAATACTATAAATCAGGGCTTGATCTATTAGACTTAAGAAGGTGATTGAGAAAAATGTGAATAATGCAGATGAAACTTAAAAGTGTGCCCTGAATCTGGCCATTAAACATTAACCAGTATCAGGTGGTTAAACATTCACCAGCACACTCTTGCTCAGTGTCCCATCTCTTCGCTTCATGCCTTTCCATCACTGGTCTACCCATGTCTGTCCATTCAACTTCTCCTCTTAGGATCCCTAGGGTTTCTTCAAAGCTCAGTTCAAATATTTCTTTCTATATATATAGGAGGCCTTTCTTGATTCTCCTAAGTAGCTAGTGTCCCTCCCTCATTACCTTGTATTTATTTCATTTTTAATCTTGTATCTGTATATTTTGTATATATATGTACTATGTACACATATACTATTGTATATATAGTTACCTTCATATTTTATGTTGACTTCATATTTTATACATATATAGATAATAGATGTATATTCTGTCATGTTGCCTATGATACATGTTAGGTAAATAATAAATGTTTGCTGATTGATCAAAATATTGTTATTATTTAGTTAATATTCAGACTCTTCATGATTTCTTTTGGAGGTTTCTTGGCAAACATATTCGAATTTGACATTTTTTTCACTATCTCATTTTATAGATAAGGAAACTGAGATAAACTAGATTAAATGACTTGCCCAGATAGTTAGTGTCTGGTTTCAGATTTGAGCTCAGGTCTTCTTGACCCCACATTCAGCACTCTATCTACTGGTCACCTAAAGGAGATAGTGACCCTCAGAGGAATGTGATGTAAGAGACTGGAGGAAGGAGTGCTCACTGGCAGCTGGGAAAGGGAGATTTGCACTTTAAATGGTCCCTGAAAGTAGGGTCAAAGTAAATGAGAGTTTTCCTATGGAAGAGACTGATAGAAAGGTTTTCTGGATCCATTCCAGATATGAGGAAAAAAGCACCAAAAAATTATAGACTCAGGAGAATCAGGATGAAGATAGATGACATGGAGACCATAATCCAGAGTTGTACATTTCATTAAATTGGTTAGAAATAAGTCTGGAAAGGTAGATTGGAGTCAGATTGTGGAAGATCTCAAAGAGTAGGATAAATGATTCATACTTCATAGGAAATGAGAAGGTGATTCTTTTTGTGTAAAATATGTAGTTAGAATGGTGTATTTTAAAAATTATCCCAACTGAATTGTATGTAGGATAAGTTATAGAGGACATAGATTGGGGCCTGGAAAACTTGTAAAGTTGGGAAGGTATTTATAATAATCCAGAGAAGAAGAAAATGAGGGCCCAAATTATGGTGGCTGCAGTAGGAATGGAAAAAAAGGAGAGTAGATAGAAAGTTGTAACAAGTAAGGGGAACTACAACTTTATCCCAACACTTAGAAGTTGCTTGACAGCATTTGTGGCATAAAAACAACTGAACTTAAGCATTTAGTTAGAAGAATCAGTAAAAATAGCTCCCTCCTAGGTAGCAGGTCTTCTCTCTAGATGGGCTTCCAATGTCATTTAAAGGCCTATTTCTGGTCATTGCTTCAACTAGGCTTTATCTGCTCTGGATAGGAGCTATCTAAGTGGTAGAATCAAAAGGACTTGGCAATTGAATGGTAAATGAGTGAGAGGAAAGAATCAGAGATGACTCAAATTTAAGACCTAGAACACTGAAAAAATGTTAATGCTATGAAGAGAAATGAAGAAGCTAGGAGAAGGATCAGATTTTGGGGGAAAAGAGATTACTTATGAAATAATAAGTAAGTAGTATTAATTAAGGTTTTCAAAGTATCACATATACTTATATATTTGTGTATTTGTATGTGTATTATATATATATAAAATTCTTTCCTTACATTTACAGATAAGGAAACTGAGGCAGACAGCAGTTAAGTGGCTTGCCCAGGGTCACACAACTAGTAAATATTTAGGGCAGGATTGGATCAGTTCACACTCCAAGTACAGTATGTCAATATAATTGGATCCATTAGGAATGAAAATAATCCATGAAATTACAAAAACAATAGGAAATACATTTCACGTGAATTTTCATAGACAATTCCATCAAGTAACGTATAGCTATACTAGCAGGTAATATGTGGTTGGTCACCATATATGGTTAATATTTTATATGCTCATATTTTAGTTTTGCAAAGAGTAAAGCTCATTTGAACTTCACAAGAACTGTGTAAGGTAGGCACTATTTTTATTCCTTTTCTAAGATTCAGAAAACTTAAATGACTTGTCAGTAAATATCTGAGGTGATATTCAAACCCAAACCTTCCTGACTCCAAGTCCACTGTATACAGCCTTTCATGAACTGTAAACTCCTTGAAGTCAGGAATTTTTTTTTCCCTTTACATCCTCTAACATAGTATCTGATATATAGTAAATATTTAATAAGTGCTTGTGGATCGATCATGCTAAACATCTTATAACATCAAGGGAAGGGAATAGGTTTTGGCAGCTTGAACCATATTAAAATATAACTGGGAAGCATTTAACAAAAACAAATAAATAAAATAATAGAACACAGATAATGTTAATGTGAGGTTTTCTCAGAGACAGTTATTAATGAGTCTATTTGAGTTTGATAATACTCATCTGATTCAATCTCCCTATTTTACATATGGAAAAAACCGAGGCCCTTGTATGTTATTCATACAGCACTGGTAACTTCCATTCCAATCCACTATTCAAGGGAGCTTTGATATGCTTCTATACAGAACTCTGTTGCTGCATTAAAAAAAAAATCTACTCAGGGGTGCAGGACAAGGGGCATCTAGGCAGCACAGTGGATAGAGCATGAGCTCTGGAGTCAGGAGAACCTGAGTTCAAATCCAGCCTCAGACACTTAATAATTACCTAGCTGTGTGGCCTTGGGCAAGCCACTTAACCCCATTGCCTTAAAAAAAGCAAAAAAAAAAAACCACCCTTAAAAAAAGTCTATTATTCCCAAAGTCTTGAGAAATTCAGAGAAAACAATAAATAAAAGTGGGAACAAATCTCCATAAATAATTTTTTTTAAAAAACCATCATTTTTTCCAGTTCATTAATTAAAATTGACATTGCACAACTTGCAAAAGACCAAGAAAGGACAGTGCCATTTCAATACATTTCAGAACCTTTTCACTTGAGCAGACAAGTAAATCATGTAATTACTGGGATTCATTCAGCTCTTTAGTAAAAACACAGGCCTGCAACCTTGGGTAGCATACGTTGAAATTAAAGGAGTCAAACTGAAGATATTTCGAAAATGTCACAACTGCTCTGTGACATTGGATGATATGTTTATCCATTCATTATCACCGAGAACACCTGGGGCGGTGCTCAGGAAATCAGATAGTGCCTTTTAAAATAATTATAAAAGAAGCATAGATTACCAAGCTGAGGAGAAACTATACAATCCTGAATCATGATGTTACTAATTTTGATCTGTTTGAGGGCATCAGCATCCAAGTCACAACAGTGCAAGGAGTGACTGCAACTGTCAGCAGCATGGAAAAGTCACTGCCAAATGTGATTTAAAAAAAAAAAGAAAAAAAAAGGAATGCTTTCCCTGAGGGAATCCAAGCATTCATTTTCTATTAATAAAATTAAAAATTAAGATGGTCCTCACTAGCAATTACTTTTGTCTATTTCTAATTTTCACTCTTTCCCAGATGAAGTGAATGGGAAGAAAAATTGAACCTAGGAACCAGAATTGCTGGATTCTGTTTTGTTTCCTCAGAGACAGGTTCCATGTAAGCCATAAATGCTAAGCTTGGATCTACCATTACTAGCCATTTTATTAACATTTACTAGCCAATTATTACTTTTACTAGAGTAACCTTAGTAACATAGAAGCATTCATTTTTGACCTGGAAGGAAATATTTGTTTTCAACTGTGTACAACTCTTCATGATCCTTTTGGATTGTTTCTTTCTGGGTTTTTTTTGTTGTTGTTGTTTTGTTTTTTGTTTTGGGGATGGGATTAAGGCAAAGGGATTAAGTGATTTACCCAAAATCACACAGGTAGATAATTAGTGCCTGAGCTTGTATTTGAACTCAGGTCCTCCAGACTCCAGGGCTGGTGCTCTATCCACTGTGTCTGTCACCTAGCTGCCCCTTGGGTGGTTTCTTTGTTTTGCTTTTTTAGAGGGTTTTTTTTTGGGGGGGGGGAAGAGATTTTGGAATTTGTCATTTCTTTCTCCAGCTCATTTTACAGATGAGGTAACTGAGGCAAATAGGTTTAGCTGATTTGCCCATGGTCACACAGTTCATGATTGTCTGAGACTGAATTTGAACTCAGGAAAATGAGTCACCTGATTAGAAGTCCAATGCTTTATCCACTTCTCCACTTAGCTGCCCTTGAACTATAATGACCAGAAGTCAACTAGTCCAGACTATAGCATTGCAGCTGACAACACTGGAGTGCTGTTTGAACAAAATTAAAATGTAATTGGGAAGTGTTTTTTTTAAAAGTAAAATAAAAATACAATAGAACAAAGATAATGGTAATATGTAGATTTGCTAAGTCACCCTCAGGGGTACTTACTTGAGTTTGACATTAATCCAATTTCCCATTTTACAGAAGCGAAAACTCTTGTCTGAGAGAAAAAGTTGCTGGACCATTTACCAGCCCATATCTTCTTACTGTCAGACTGGGGTTCCTTACACTGCACCACGTTGTTTGGGCACATAGCTTTTCTCTTTTGGGGCTAAATTTCCTCATAAATTAAAAAGGGGTAGGGGATTGGGGACATCAAAATATCCTAGTGTTCCTTAACTCAAATTGTAAATGCACATTTTTTTTTAGTACTCCTAACTTTTTTTTCTTCTTAACAAAAAAACTAATTAATCCAATTACATATTTTTTGAACACAGGGTTGTGTGATATGCCCTTGGTGGGGGATGGTGGAGGGAGAGGAGAGTAATGGGAGGGAAAAAACCTGTATCAAAATCCATAGAAGGGGTAATCTCTAAGGTCACTTACAACTCTTAAATTCTAAAGGGCTATGCCTGATTCATTCATTCAGTACCGGGAATCTTAGTAAGCTGTAAGAAGGTGGGTTGGAGGGGGTCTGAAGAAGGGGGGCTGGTTATTGGGGGGGGTTAACCTTCAAAGGAATTGAGTTGAGCAAATGCTACATTGAACTAGTCAGAGTAGAAAGGAAAGATATGGCTTTTAAAGGGCACATCTAGCATATCTACTGGGGGAAAGTAATGCTGGCAATGCTTCAAAGGATATAACTTTTGATGGTAAAGTAGGTAGGCTATGGAATGAAATCACATATGGCAGGTTGTCAGAGTCTTCCTACACATTCAGTACATTTATATAAGTGCAAATGGATGCTGCTTAGATGGAGTCTCTAGCAATTTCATACAGAATTCACTTTCAGATTATCAGATATTGTTTGACTAAAGGATCTATGCAAAAGTGAAGGATAACTTTTATGATCAAATATTTTGAAATTAGCTTTTACTCTTTGGAAGATTTTCTGAAATATGAATTGCAGTTATATTAACACTTGAAGCCAGAAGAATTTTTATAATAATAATTATATGACAATAAGGATTTTTGAAGGCAATATTTCAAGCTGAAGGGGCAGAGGTGCCAATAACGATAATTCTTATAGTAACCTCATCTTTTCCCTTTTATTCCAGGAAAGATTTAGAAAATATGGATCTAATTTTTAACAAGACTTCTCTGAATTAGCTCTAATTTTATCAGAGTTTATTTTTTTAAAGGACTAGATAGTGATTTCATAGATGAGGGAACTCCCAGTGTGTAAATTCTCTCTATGCAATACAGATTATTATTATTATTATCAACTATTGTTTTCATAATTAGCAATAGTAAGAAATAATATAGCTCTTTTATATTTACAAAGTACTTTATAAATATGATCTTATTTTAGCCTTAGAATAATCCTGAAATATAACTGCTACTGTTACCCACATACTACAGGAAAAAAAACCAAGGCTTAGGAAGATTAAGTGACATACCCAGGGTCATGTAGCTAGTAAGTAACTATCTAATGCTGGATTTGAACTTGGGTCTTTATGACTACAAGTCCAGTACTCTAACCACTGCCTCATATAGCTGTCTCTGCAATTTATTATCTTAGAGAGTTGCCCAAGATGGAGTAAGAGTTTCTTAGTTACTCAGGGTCTCATACTTGATAAGCTATAGAGGCAAAGCTTTGAACCCAGATCTGAATTGGCTCTCTAGTCACATCACCATGCTCTTATGAGAGACACACACACACACACATATATATATATGTGTGTGTGTGTGTGTGTGTGTGTGTGTGTGTGTGTGTGTGTATGTGTGTGTATGTGTGTATATGTATATATACATATATATTATTTCAACTTTTAAAACTTTTTATTAGTTATATTTGGTTAGTTTTTGAATTATTAAACATCCAAAGAATATTTAGTAATGGAGAGAATGTCTTTCATTTGTACACATCTCACAGTTGATGGCAGACAAAATAAAGTTCCCTAAAAAAAGGAACTCATCCTTTTTTGTCTTATGTACCCCTTCCATAGTCTAGTGAATATAATGGTACCCATTTTCAGAATAATAATTTTAAATAATTGTAGGAAATGTTCAATTTACATTAGAGATTAGTAAAAATAAAGATGTATTTCTCTGTCATTCAAGTTTACAGACTCCCCTGAAATCTATTCACAGACCCCATGGTGTTAAGAACCCCTAAAGGAAAAATCTATGAAGAGATGAGAATACAGTATATATGTAAGTTTATGATGACCATGGTTGACTTTCCATAGTATCTAGCATTCACAAAATCTAAAAACCCTGTCTGACCCTATTTAATTTGTCTTTGAAGACTGTTGGCAAGATAGTTAATAAGTAGAATTATCCATTTTTTTATATACCAGGAGAAGCTGACATTTGGAATAACTGCAGTTTGCCCATAACCACAGTTACACAATAATGGGCAATAAGATAGAAACAACTAGAGACACCAGGATAATTCCAAACATTTCAGTGTTGGTAATGATATAGAAATATGGCTTAGTGGTACAGCTGAGAATGTAACACAAAAGTACAGGACAACAAAAGTACAGCAACAAAAAGACCACAAATTTTATGAACTGTCTACTGAGTTTAAAGGACTATTCTAGAGTCCAGGAGCTATTTAGAGTTTAGATGAGACAGTCCCTGCCCTCATGGAACTTAAAATCTTATCTAGTAGAGAGATAATACAGTTATATATAGGTAACTGTTGATAATATGCAGTTTACATGATGAATGAATTTATGAAGCATTTATTAGTTGTTTAGTGGTACAAAGCAGTGAGTAGGCTAATTTCTGAAGATATAAATAGAAAATTAGATTGTTATTACTCACAAACTCATTTTCTAATGGGAGAGTCAACATATGTGAAAGGTTTCAGCTATGAGTCAGACGGAAAAGTCTCAAGGACCATAAGATGCAGAAGCAAAGCAGACATTAAAGACATTTTCATTAACTTGTTGCCACTGATAAATTATCAGTTTCTGGTATTGAATCATTTGGAAGTGCCAAGGATTTTTATGGCAAGAATGTTGTATTCTGGGTCTTCAGTAGCTATGACTTCAGGAATAGTAATCAGGCTACATCTTATGGGTTGTTTCCTAGCAAGATGACTGAGGGCAATGAGTTAGAAGCATTGCTACTCCTAAAACTCTTGGGATCAGCGCCTGGGCTTTTTCCATCAAAGTCTAATTGGAAATGATGATCAAGGTGGAGGTGATGGTGGTAGTGGTTGACCTCCCTATCTTATATGTGACATTTGTCTGAGAGTTGGTAGGGGTGACTGACCTTTTCTCCATAGATGCTGCCATTCCCAAAACTCTTATATCCCTTTTAATGTTGTTAGCAGTTGGTCAACAGTTGTTTCAAGTAGTGATGAAGAAGGTGGGCCCATTCTTCACATTGTTTTCTCTCATTAATAGTAGCTGTGGGGAATTGGCCTGGAAACAATTCTGGTAGTTTGGAGACTCAGGGCTATTATAAGTGGTTTAAAAAAAAAACTGATAAATGATAAATGTGCTAGAGAATAACCTCAGGTAGTGCTATGTGAGAGGTCTATGAGGGAAGATAATTGCCATCTTGGAGGACGAAGGAAGATTTCATGGTGTAGGTGTCATATGCATCAGACCTTAAAGGATAAATAGGAGCTCAACATATGAAAAAGAAGAAGGAAGTGATGTACTGTATGTCCCCATTTATAAGATATCTCCTTTCAAAAAATTTGGGGTCTAAAAACTGGGAGTGTCTTAGACAGTGGTTGTAGATTTTTTTTTACTCGCATTTCCTGCTTTAAAATTTTTTTTGCAAGGCAATGGGGTTAAGTGACTTGCCCAAGGCCACACAGCTAGGTAATTATTAAGTGTCTGAGGCTGAATTTGAACTCAGGTACTCCTGACTCCAGGACCATGCTCCACCACCTAGCCACCCCACGTTTTCTGCTTTTTCATGCTTCATGTCTTTGCTCTCATTATTTCACATTTGTTATGTGTATATATTTGTTATATTCTGCCCAGAAATGACTCAGAAAAGATTTTCATGCAGTGCTGAATTCAAGTTCAAAATGATCCAGTTTGCAAAAAGTGACTATAAATCCTGCTGCTGAAATGTCAGTTTGGTCCTCCTAAATGAGAAAACAATCTGAGACTGGCTACAGGAAGAAGAAATCCTATTGAAAACACCATGGCAGAAGGAGGTCATGAGAGGCAAGTCAGCCAAATGGCCCGAGTTAGAGAGGGAATGGAAGATGTGGATTGTAGAGCAAAAAACAATGGGAATTCCTGTGTTCACAAAGATGGTTCAGCAGGAGGCAAGAAGAATTGCTGATGAACAAGAAGTTCCTGATTTCAAAGGAAGACACACTTCAGGCTCATGAAAAGGAATGGACTAAGCATGCATCCATGCACTAGACTTGCCCAGGGAGTGCTTGTGGTCAACCAAAGACCAGAACACAGGCAGGAGAGCAGTCAGAGCCTCTCCTAAGACAGGGATTCAAACACACCAAACACATCAAACACAGTTGAGGATGAGCTCATGGATGGGAGTTTTGACAGTGATAAGGAACTGTATGAATTTTATGATGAATAAAACTTGAGTTCAATAACTTTATGTAATACTTTTTTTTTAAATTTCAGGCCCCCCAAATAAGGTGTGTCTTATACATGGGGAAATACAATAGGCAAAGGAAAAAAAAGAACAAATGCATGGAGTCTCGAGTACATAATGGATTTGGTGGTCAGAATGTAGTTGAGTCAAGTCAACAAACATTTTAAAGCCCCTGTGCTTTATTTGTTGGCCATTTCCCCCATTTGGGGTTTTCTTGGCAAAGATCCTATACTGGTTTGTCATTTCCTTTTCCAACTCATTTTACAGATGAGGAAACTGAGGCAGAGTTGAGTGACTTGCCCAGGATCATAAGTGTCTGAGGCCAGATTTGAACTCACAAAGATGAGCCTTCCTGGCTGCTAGCTGCACCATTATGTGACAAGCATTGTGATAATTGTCTGGGGATATAAGAAAGATAAAAAGACAGTCCCTGCTGTCACACAACTTATGTTTTAAGGAGAGAGCATTGTAAGCAGCTAGATAAGCTATATGGAAATAAATATATAGATGCAATTATACACCATAAATGTAGTATAGATAGGAAGCTCTCTGATGGGGAAAGGTAGCTTAAAGACTGAAAAAGGCATACAGAAGATAAACTTGAGCTGAGTCTAGGAGAAAGCTGGGAAAATCAAGGGACAGAAAAGAAAGATGGGAGAGATTAGAAGACAACTAGTATAAAGGCACACAGATGGGAAATGGAGAATAGTTTTCATGGAGAATGACTTGAGATATGATTGGGAGGCTAGGTCACCATATATTACAAAGACATTGTAAAGCAGATATATGAATGTGAATTTTATTCTATAGACAATATTAAATCAATGAGGATTTTAATCAGAATGTTATTATTGTCAGATCAAGAGGTTTATATCAATTCCAGAGGATAAATGTTTAGAAACACAGAAATATCAGTAATGCCAATTCCATGAATTGATGGACATATCACTGATAATAAGAGCAATAAAAATTTCTGTCAACATGGTTGTCAAAGTTTGCTAATTCTAGTATAGAAGGAGATTATGAGGCATAATGAATGTATCAGTGCTTCAAATATGATCTATGAGTAGTTTTATTTGTATGAATGGCCCTACAGAGCAGAGCACAAACCCTCCTGGTTTTTAGTAGAAGATCTCTCTAAGGGGCCGCTAGGTGGTGCAGTGGATAAAAGCACCGGCCCTGGAGTCAGGAGTACCTGGGTTCAAATCTGGTCTCAGACACTTAATAATGACCTAGCTGTGTGGCCTTGGGCAAGCCACTTAACCCCATTTGCCTTGCAAAAACCTAAAAAAAACCCAAAAAGATCTCTCCAAGTTACAGAAGCCAAAATAATTAATAATGATAATAAATAATAATATGAAATAAATCCTGTTGCCAAACTTTTGATGATGAGATTTTTGGAATGTGGCTAGGACTTTCTGAAGATGATAGATGGTCCTTCATGTGAGTATTTTGAATTCTTTTTACTTTGGTTAGACCTAACAGAGGCTTCCTATTGTCATTGCCTTTAAGAAGTAAATGTCCCAGGGGCAGCTAGGTGGCACAGTGAAGGGCAACTAGGTGGTGAATTGGATAGAGCACTGGCCCCAGAGTCAGGAGGACCTGAGTTCATATCTGACCTCAGACTTAATAATGACCTAGTTATGCGACCTTGAGCAATCACTTAATAATCCTGTTGCCTTGCAAAAATAAAAGCAGTTGACACACATCCCACCTAGTTCTTCTGCAATGTCCCTTTCTTTATTATTCACTATTGTTAATTCTTTATTTTTTAACTTTTTAGTTTTTGTTTTGTTTTGTTTTTGGTAAGGCAATGGGGTTAAGTGGCTTGCCCAAGGCCACACAGCTAGGTCATTATTAAGTGTCTGAGGTCCTATTTGAACTCAGGTACTCCTGACTCCAGGGCCGGTGCTCTATCTACTGTGCCACCTAGTGGCCCCTATTTTTTCACTTTTGAAAGGATTCTGGATCCAAGATAAAATTCAGAATTGTTTTAATTTGCATTCCTCTTGTAACTTAGATCACTTTCATATAATTTTTAATAGTTTGAAGTTCTTTTGAGAGATAGGCGATATGGTTATGAGATTCTCTCCCAAATAGTATCTTCCCTTCCATTTTCTCTATTCATCACACAACTGCTATAGTGATATTCCCAAGAATCAAGTCACTTCCTTACTAAAAAACAGCCGGTGACTCCCTTTTCCTGAGATGATAAGAATAAGACCTCCTCAGCATAGTTTTTAAAACCTGTACAATATGGCACCAACAGAGCTTCTCAAATCTATTTCATATTACTCACCTTCAGTCAAATTAGATTATTAGTGATTCTTCATTTCACTCTGCTATCTCACAATTTTGTGGCAGATTCATAACAAGGCTACCCCCAATGGCTGCTTTATATTTCCTTCCTGCCTATTGAAATCTTCCCTTTCTTCTAGACCCAGTTGTGGTGTTGCCCCCTCCATGAAATGTACCTAAACTTCCCTCTTTCTTCCCAGGTAGAAATGATTTCTTACGCCTCAGATTTCCCCGACTCATATTGTATATTGTATATATCTCTTTATTGCCTGCATCATATTCTCACTTGTTTTATGTTTACTTGTGAGATGTTTCTTCTAAAAGAAGGTAAACTCCTTGAAGGTAAGACATATCGTTGTTCATATCTGTATTTTTTGGACATGGGGAATACAAATACAAATTGATAGAATTCAATATTATGAAATCTATTGACTTGATTACTTTTTAAATAAATTCATGTGATATTGAATTTATATGAGGATCAAATGAAAGATTTATGAAATATTTTGTAAACCTTAAGGTACTACATAAATGTTAGCTGAAAGCTTTATTTTTTATTATTTCTGTGACACTGTTTAATCATTGAAAAGGTTCTGGATTTGAGAAGTCAGGAGACCTGACTTTCTTCAAGACTATGAGAAAACTACCTTGCTTTTCTCCGACTTAGTTTCATTGTATGTTAAAAGGGTATAACGTTACTATCTATCTCAAAGTTTTGGTTAGGAGAAAAATCAAAGTGCTAATCATTCACTGACAAACATTTTATTAAAAGCCAGGTAATGGACATACGAAAAAAATCAGAATTTAAAAACTAAATAATCCCTACCCATAGGAACTATTTCCACACAAATATAGTCTACATTAAATTATTATTATTAATATTGTTATTATTATCTCACTATTTCTTCTATCTCTTCCCCTTTCAAGCAATGCAAGGAACATTCTTGAGGAAATGTATTTGGAGAACAATTATAATACAAGCTTAGATAACATGGAATTTTTAACAAAAAGAAAAGTAAAGAAAAATGACAAAAAAAATGCTCTTCAACTTTTTAAATTAGTCTCTGGCTAATGTTTTTTAATTTAATTATCAGGAATAAGATCTTTAGCAATTGCAACATCTGAAATATCCAGGTCTTCCTTTAGTGTAGTGTAGAAAATGTCCTTTCCAAATCTTAGGCATGGAGTTTTTCCTGTATGTTTTTGTTTTGTTAGGATTTTCTTTTTTTCTTTAGTGTACAGGCACACTGTTTTCTTCCTCCTTGCTGGCCCCGACACATCCACACTTTTTGTTTGTTTCTTTGTTTTTCTGGTGTATATAAGTACCTTTTGGCAAACTGGCATTTTAAAAATATGTTGTTTGTATAAAATAAGCCCTGAGATGTCTGATTGCAATGGTGACCCTTTTACATGAATCAAACATCATCACTATCTGTTTCAGACTGAGGTGTCTCAGATGGTTCGGAGTACTAGATTTCTTTCCTGCTAGTTGTCATCAAGCAAACAGTTTATGGTACCATCCAAATTCATAGGGCTGATTGTTTTATTATATTTGAGTGAGAATTTTTCATCCCTTTCAGTTCCACTCCCATTCTCCCAGAATGCAGGTTTTCTACTGATAGGATGTTTCCTCGCTCTAGGCATGGCCTACCCCGACCACTGACTGTAATTTACTTTTGGGTGTCTGTCGCCTTGAGCTTGCCTTCTGACTAGTTTGTTGAATGATGTGCTAATCCATTATATTTTTCAGACAAGTGTATCGACCAGTATAAACAGACTGGAGGGCACAAACGGAAATGAAAGCTATACTTCCTTGAATCATTTAAAAAGCTCCTGCAGTGGTGGCAGTGGGAAATAACTTGGCTCTGTACATTAAGTAAGAGAGAAGGAAGGATAGAGGGACGGAGCTCTCAATAAATAAAACAAAAATTGAAATAGCCCTTTCTGCAATGGATGAGGGCAGGCTTCAGATGTTTGCCTTTATTTATTTATTTCTTAACATGATGCTCAGGGAAGTCCACTTGAAAATGTCCCTCCTGTGTCATAAATCTGGAAGATGAGCACAAAATCAAACATTACCTGCCATTCTGTTTAGATTCCTACCCCAACTACCTACACTACTTTGGTTTGAAGTCATGTATTTTTCTGAAATCACGGATACAAATAAAGAATAGAATGTTGACCCTCAGAGGACTTCTAAGCAGATAAATTAGGACTGAGTTGCCTTTTCCCTAGGTTTAATTTTTTTCCCCCTTGCCTGGGGATAGTCGGGAGGTAGGAATGGACAATGAGTGTTTTGGGGGTGAAGAATCATGTTTCAAGTTAATCTTTCTTAAAAGAAAATGCCAACTACTATTGTCACCTGAGCTTTTCAATTTGCAGGTCCCAAGCCAGAGGGTAAAGCTTTTACTTGTCACAATGTGAACAGCAAATACAATAGCTAAGAAACTTTGGGCCACTTACATTCAGATCTAATTTGTGCACACAAGAAACATCACAAAAAATGGTGTTCTCCAATTAAAATTACAACACTGCCAAAGTGAAGTAATTCCCCCCAATCAGAAGCACAGGGATTGTTTTTTTTCCAAGGCATGTCTCCTTCTTGTCACTTTTAGAAATAGTTATACTGAATTACCTACATTTCTCCAGATTGCCCCTATGACAAACTTTTTAAAACAGTTCTTCCCCATCTCTCTTCTAAAGCTGTTGATCAGTCATTAATTTGCTCTGCTTAAATGGGGTTTGTAGAAGTTTATTGCTTTATTGTTTAAAAAATATTTGTTTATCCTTTGTTGTATGGTTCAGAGATAATAAGGAAACCCTGGGTTCAGATTTGACTTGCTCTACATCTCTCAAAGTCTTTTCTCATGTTTTAACTGATCTGCTTACATTAATCCTATGAGGTAGGAAGAACAAGAACTGTATTTTTAATCCCCTTTTGACAGAGAGAGAAACTAAAGTCCTAAGAAGTTTGACAATTTATTGTCACAGGGTCATAAGAGAATGATTTCCACAAGTCAGATCTCCTTTCACCTAGAACAGTAGAACAATATTCTTTCCTTTTTATTAGTCAGTATCTCTCTTTTTTAAAGAAAATTTTTTATTGGAATCTATTGCTTTTATATCACCTGAATTTCCAATATATCCTTCCCTTTCCCCTTCCCCCTCCAGAGTCATTACTGATAACAAAGGGAAAAAAAGAAGAAACAGGTTAGAGAAACTGACTGATACATTAATCTAGTTCAACATTACATCTGGTATTCCACATATGTAATGCCCCCACCTCTGGAAAGGAGCAGGCTTATAATTGTCATCATAATTTTACAGCACTCTTTTGTCATTCTTTCCATTTATAATGTGTTGTACTTTGCATATGGTGTTTTTAGTTCTGCTTACCTCACCTTATATCACTTCATATATATTTTTCCTGGTTTCTCTGTATTTTTCCTATCCATTTGGTTCTTAATGGAAAATGATATTCTATTAAATTTATGCACCACAGTTTGTTTAGTCATCTCCTATTGTTGTCTTTAACAATGATAATAACAGTTTCCTGTTGTCCTTGGGGAGTTAAAAAAAACTTAAGATAAAAAAGCTGTGAGAAAAAATTCATTTTTCTTCAGCACACAGTCTAGATTGACTCTCCATTTTCTACCTGCCACTGAAATTCTTTCCTCCTAGTATGGATAGATGAAATAAATGATTTGTTGAATACGAACAGTAAAGGTTGTATTCCTTGTGCCATTGTCTTAGTAACAATTTAAAGTTCCCTTTCCCTGTCTTCAGTAATGCTGCCCTGCCTGGTCAGAATTTGACTGATGAATCACTTTCCCTATATTCCAGAGAGAATAAGTAAGAATCAGAGATTGTAAGGGCTTGGAGGAAACTAAGTGATCAATCAGTCAATCAAAAAGTGTTTACTATGCCTATTATAAACCAGGCTCTGTGTTAAGTGATAGAGATTCAAAGACAAAAATGAAATCATCCCTGTACTCAAAGAGCTTGTATTCTACTAGAAGAGACAAAAATGTAAAGATATGCTAATATACAAAATGCACATGTTTTGAGGACTGTGTGTATGAGAGAGAGACTGGGACAGACAGAGAGAGACAAAGACGGACACACAGAGAGAGAAACCAAGAGACAGATGGACAGAAACAAGTACAGAGAAACAGACAGGTACAGAGACAAAGACAGAGAAAAAGGGAGGGAGGAAGAGGGCAAGGAATGTTTTCATATTGTCTGTTTAGCCAACAAGGCCAGTTCATCAGTATCATTCCCTTTTGAGTTTTATTTTATTCAACATAGGTCAAGGAAATACATTGTCAAGACAAATCAATAAGCATTTATTATATTCCTACAACTAATTACTATTGGTGTGTCTGTGTGTCTGTGCGTATGTGTGTATCTGTGTTTAGTAAGAAAGATGGAGTAACAATAATGATACTTCAAAAGATCTCTAGCTGCTGTCAGTTTCACAGTTTCACACAGTTTCACAGACACAGATTATAATCTCTCCACATCTTGAAAGAAAGAAAGCTAGTTGTTTGTCCCCAGACATCTGTACATGGTGGCTAGACTCCAAGTCCAATGCTCCTTCCAAATAACCTTCTTTAAGTATATTCAATGTATAGTATATCTACTGAGGAGTGAGAACAGCCAGAATTATTCTTCTTGTTTACTTGTTTTCAGTCTTGCCTGACTCTTTGTGACCCCTTTGGGGGGTTTTCTTGGCAGAGATACTCAACTGGCTTTCCATTTCATTCTCTAATTTACAGATGAGGAAACTGAGACAAAAGGGTTAAGTGACTTGCCCAGGGTCACACGGCTAGTAAATGTCTGAGGCAGAATTTGAACTCCTGATTCCAAGTATATACTGCACCACCAAACTCCCTTTTTCTATATTTATCAATGTCTTTAATCTTTACTCACTCAGAGAGTCCGAAAAATTCTGAAGAAAATGGTGAATTGAAACACTTTTGGACTCATAGAATCTCCATTGAAGAACTATAATGGTCGATCTTAAGGCCTTCTTTGTCAATTGGGTAAAGGGACTGAGTGAGGCAACTAGAGTGGCCCAGTGGATAGAGCACTGGCCCTGAAGTCAGGACAGGAGTTTGAATCCAACCTCAGATACTTGATAATTAATAGATATGTGACAGTGGGCAAGTCACTTAACCTTGATTGTCTTGCATCCAGGACCATCTCCAGTCATCCTGATTTATACCTGGCTATTAGACCCAGATGGCTCTGGAGGAGAAAATGAGGCTAGTGACTTAGCACAGTACCCTCTCTCTCAAATCCAGTCCATGTGCTGGTCAAGGCATCACCTCTCTGATGTCACAATCTTCTTCAAGAACAAAGGACAAACATCATCATCAAAGGGATAAAACTATCAACTTAATACTCTTCATTTTCCATTAGCACCCATGGTGGTTTTGACTCCATTAATATCATTGCCCTCTCTGCCCCTAGATGCTAGGCTCATCCTAGAGTTCCTTCAGTTTTGCTTATTAGTTTCCTTTTCTGTCTTCCATGATTAGACTGCAAGCTCCTTGAGGGCAGGCACTATTTTTATTTTTTTTTATTCCTATCCCCAGCAATTAGTACACTATGTGTCTGGGACATGGTAAGACTTAATGAATGTTTCTTAAATTAAAGCTAAGTGACTTGAAATCAGGAAGATTGGAGCTCAAATATGACTTCTTATCAACTATGTGATGATTAGCAAGTCAATTAGTTACCTCATCAGTTTCCTCATCTGTAAAACAGGGATAAAAAAAGTCAGTTTCCAAAGACTGTTGGAAATATAAATTGAGATAATATTTGTAAAGCACCTTATAAGCCATAAAGTGTTGTGTGAATGTTAGTTATTATTATCACTAAGTTATCAATGAGTTTGTCAAAAGCCAGTATCTCAGTTTCACTGGATAACTAGTTTGCTAGCAACCTTCTATAAAAAAGACACTTCCAATTTAATATTAAGATCAATTATGGTATGATTTCTCTCTCATCACATTCAGTTTAGATCAATGTATAATATGAAAACAATGTAAAGACTAACAGACTGCCTTCTGTAGGGGGTGGAAGGAAGGAAGCAAGATTAGGGGGAAATTGTAAAATTCAAAATAAAACAATTTAAAAAAAGATCAATTTTGAGAAGGAAGAGACTTTGCTGGGGATTAGAATAGAAATAATTATAATAATGCCAACAAAAATGATGCCATATATCTCTGTATCATTCTACCATTAATGAAATGTCTTTACATCCACTATCTTGCTTAAGCCTCACAAGAACTCTAGGAGGTAGTAAGAAGAGTAGTCATAAAAAGAAAAAAAAAAGGAAGAAATATAGCTTCAGTGAAGACCAGATGTGTTTTAAATGCCTGAAGGTCATCCAGAAGGTTTAAATGCAAGAACATTTTAAACGCTAGCCCATACCTGCCTGCATATGCATGTGTTGTAAACCTTAGTGACCCAAGGAAGTATAGTATCTGCTGCCTTATTTCTTTATAGGCTGGAGAAGTAATCAGTTAGACTATAAAACAAAACAGCTTGCCTGCTCAAAGTTTTCTTCCTGTAAAAACAAAGGAAAATCCCTTTGATCTCTATTTAAATTTGAGAGGAAAAAAAAACCCATGACCCATGTTAGGAAGATTTTTGTTGTGTTTTTCCCAAAGGTGGCCAAAGTTGCTTTAATTATTTTGTCAATACTTGGGGGACACAGTTTCAAAGAAGCTGCCCGTGTTCTACTAGCTCCAAACACGGGAATCTATTTGTGCTTCTAAACCATGGTAGTCAGCCCACACATCAAAATAGCTGAACCTTAGCAAGATAAAAGCTGTCTAAACTTGATTTTGTTTCTACACAGATGGCTATACACATGACACTGGAATATTAGGCTCAACTTTCCTTGACAGACCTGAAAATTGGCCAAGCAGAACTATTTAAAATTGGTGGGGAAACTTAACCTGTTGATGAACACAGGGAAAGCACCTAATTAATGGATAAGCATGTCACTGTGAAAGAAGTCTCTTATTTCCCTCATTTCAATATTTTAGCCATTCATTTGTTTATTCATTCAGAAAGCATTTATGAAGTACCTCCCCACAGTATGTTGTGGCACTGTTCTAGGAGTGAGGATTCAGAGACAAAAAACATCACCCTGTCTTCAAGGAACTTATATTCTATTAGGGAACTTATACATACAGAGAAGTATACAAATAGTAATCAGGGGGTGGATTAGTAACTGAATTGTAACTTATTAATAACTGAAATGATTGGAAAAGGAATTAAATAGGAGGTATTTAATGAAATGAAATTATGTAGTGAAGTACTTAAAACTTAGTTTTGAAGAAAGATAGGAAATCTAAGAGACATAAGAAAGGAATACATTCCAGGTATGGGGAAACAGCCTATGCAAAGACACAAAAAGTGTGAAATAAATGAAGTGAGATAGAAACCCAATTTGCCTAAAATATAAAATAGATAAAGAGGAATATATGTGAGAAGGTAGGTGGCACAATTTTTATAGAGTGCCAGGTCTAGAGTCAAGAAGACCAAAGATCAAAACTGGTCTCAGATACAAATCTGGTCTCAGATATTAATAGCAGTGTGAACTTGGGCAAGTCATTTTACCCTGGTTGCCTCAGTTTCCTCATCTATAAAAATGAGCTGAAGAAGGAAACAGAAAACTCCATTTACTTCAAATGGAGGCATTATCCTCCATTATCTCTACCAAGAAAATCCCAGATAGGGTCAGGAGAAGTCCTAATGCAAGTCAACAACCAACAACCAAAATCATTAAACTAACACTTTATAGATTTGTAAAGCACTTTATAAAAGAAAAAACAAAACAAAACAAAAAATTCTTTCCCTCAGAATGAGGCCTGAGGGGAGAAGTGAATAAAAATAATTGTGTCCCTTTCAACAAAGTGAAATGATTTGGGGGTTTTCTACAGGATAATTTATTTGCATTATAATGCATTTATATTGTACTTTAGGGATAGTACTTTATATTCATTTGATCCTCATAATAACTTCAGTAAGTAAATGCTGTCATCCCCTCCATTTTTATAATTGAGAAAACTAAGATGGAAGTTATATGACATACCCAGGGTCACAAGGCTAGTATGATCTGAAGCTGTAGGTCTTCCCATCTCTTATCAGGTCTTCTATCCACCCCCCTCCCCCAGTTGCTTTTAGTATTTGTTTTTAGTAATTATTCTAGCTTTTAAGAAAAGTGGTCCAGAACAAGAAAAAAATGTGTAACCTTTTGTAAAAACCATATGATTGAAATATTGCTGCATAGAGAAATAGGAGTTGCTTAAGCATTTGCATAAGGCTTTGCTGCATTTGTAAATTCCAAGATGCATAAATATTGATACACCGTGGCTCACTTCCCACATGCTGCTTGTTTGGTTTTGTCTAAATTGTAGAAAACAAAGAACAGCAGTGAAAGCTCTTTGAAGGCATGCTTTATCCTCACCCTTGCATTTGGGGAGACCACTGTCATCCATCCTCTCCTTTTTTGGTCCACTGCCTGTGTTTGGAAGCAGGACTCCTCCACCCACCCAGGTTCCATCCATAGGGAAATGCAGAATTCACTATGGATATTATAAACTAATTTTTCACATGACAGAAAAACAGTTAAATCAGGATTCATAGAACAGGTGCGATAGATCTGGAAGCTTACATTTAATGGAAAGAAGAGGACCAAACCTTAAATCAGACTATACAAATGGGCATGTAAAATGAAGAGTGTCAGATGTCTAAAGGGATGACGATGGCTAAGTGGACTAGTTAATTATAGCTGAAAAATATGTGCATTCCAAAAGCAGGGGACTCTCTTTGCTACTGTATGCTTCAAAGGAAGAAGTATTAGCTCTATTACATTATTACTAAAAGGTAGATATTATGTTTAGGTTTGGAGTTTATCATCATCATTAACAGAAATAACTGTAAGAAGAAATCTGCCTTCAGCCCCAGAAGAGTGCTGGGCTCTGTACATATCACTTCAGAAAACACTCTCCCTGCCCTCAGAGAATTAATTTATTTTTATGAGCCGCTGACAAGATATTGAACAATAAAGCACCTGGCTTTCTCCACCCCCACCCCCAATTCCTAACACTACATAAGAAGCCATTTTTGGTTTGGATTTGGTTTGGGGGTAAATGCAATGAATTATATCACAGTCACGCTCAGTGGCAGATGAGTAATAAAGTCTTCAGTAGAACAAACCAGCAACCTGCCCTGTTCAGTGTGTTGAGAGCTGCTAAGCAAATCATCAACAGGCACGGCAGTATGTGTTTGGGGGTGAGCAAAAACAAGAACTGAAAACTGCAATTCATAGGGAAGTTAGGAAGTAGGGGGAGTTTGAAGTCAGGAGAGAAAATTTTTAGTATGATTCAAGATGGGAAATAAATTTGGGGCAACTTTAAAATTCTCCCTTGGCATAAGTGGGTAGCTTAGTTTTCTTTTAATAAAGATTTGGGTAGCTTTCAACACACTACAAATATATATATATATATATATATATGTACATATATATATATACATATATAGTATAATTCAGTAAAAGAGCTGATATAGACTGAAAAGAGATGGCCTGCCTGCATATCAAATATTAATGCTTAATCTAGCAGGAGTTTTAGGAACAAGGCAAATTTGTTATTTCTTCTGGAGAAAAATATTCTCTTTTCATTCCATTCTGCCCATGCTTTTTTTTATTTAAACCCCTAAAAAGTGGTATAAGAATTTATTTGAAATAAGAGTATCTGGATTTAAGTAAAAGGAACCTACAAAGACTTAATGATCTGGTTAAGTGAGGAGATTGCAGGCATTAGATGACCATTTAAAATAGTAAGTTTGGAAATTAAAGAAATCATGGGTTAAATTTAAAGGAAAGGGTCTATGCTTAGTCTAGAAAGCCCTTCAAAGTGAAGAGATCTTGTAAAAATATAGAAAAAGCACCTGGTCAGAAGAGAATTAAGAAGTAAAAACATATAAGGAAAAAGACACAGCCCATTTTCAGAACCTACTTGAAACTCATGGGGTCATAGGTTAAAGAAATGGGGAGGAGGAAGATATACTTGAAAACTATGGTCTAAGACTTAAAAAGGGACTTCTAAGCAGAAGTCATAGTAGTTAGGAGATAATATTTTAGTGGGGGTAATAGGTTGTTCTGATATCCAGTGGGTTTTAAATTTCATAGAACGGGGACTATAAATCTCTCTCTCTCTCTCTCTCTCTCTCTCTCTCTCTCTCTCTCTCCATATTTTTACATACATGTATGTATGTATATATATGACATATTTTAACTTGTTCATAAGGGATGAATCAAAAGCAGTTCTTGAAGCCACTGTATTCTAGCAGTATCTAAATTAAAGGGCTAATGTCGAATTGATGAAAGATTAGAGCAAAATGATAGCCATGAAATTCAAAAGACTAGAGCAGATCAGAGAGAGATGAGTATTCCTGTTTTAAAGCTTTGGTGTACCCGAGAAACCTGCAAGTAATTGAACTTTCTTATGCCTTCTTCCTAAGTCATGCTTGTGTATATTTTCCACCTTATTCACTTTTGCATCACTGCAGAGATAGAAGGACCACACAGTAGAAAGGGGTGTGAGTAAAGGGGGGGAGAGGAATCACCATTGTAATATTTTCTTTTCATAGATGTCCAAAGTATTCATCACTGTGCAGTCAGTCTACTTGTGATGAACCTCTCTATACTTAAATAGGCTGGATCATTGAAAACAAAATTTTTTCAATCTACCATTCTCAAACTCTTACAATCATGATAAGAATTGCCAGTACTAAAATTCTACTGACGTTGTTTTAAGACCACAGATAGAGTTTGCAAAGCATGATAGTTTGCAAAGCCTTTTTTGTGGTTTTTGCCTCTCAGGATTTTGTGAAGGATCAGAGAGATAGTATAGAAAAAATAGATGTTCAATATTGGATTATATGGGGATAGGAAGGCACATCAAGGAAGGTTGCAAAGGGGGAAAAATGAAAAATAACTCCATCATCATAAAGTCATAGAACTGGGAGGATCAAAATGTCATATAAAATTTAAGATAAGCCCAGGGTCACAGTTTAAAAACCTGAGTCATTTCCCAGCATTAATCAAATTCTTTGTATTCGATATGGCCAGATTCTTTTTTTTTTAGTTTTTTTTTTGCAAGGCAATGGGGTTAAATGGCTTGCCCAAGGCCACACACTCAGCTAGGTAATTATTGTGTCTGAGGCCATATTTGAACTCAGGTACTCCTGACTCCAGGGCCGGTACTCTATCCACTGTGCCACCTAGCTGCCCAGATATGGCCAGAATCTGATGAACATACCTAGTATGCAGAGCTAGAAGGAATTTTATAGATAATCTAATCCATTCCCTTTGTCATTTTACAGAGCGAGGAAATGAGGTTCCTAGATGTTAAGAAATTTAGTAAGAAGCAGAGTCAGAATTTGAAACCAGGTCCTTTGACTCCAAATTCAGCAAAATTTGTTGTAAGATTATTAACTGCCCTCAGAGAATGTTTGTACTTTATTACAGAATTTAGTTCTATTCTTTAATTGAGCCCCCCCCCCCTTTTTTATCATTTGGAAATGCACTTCTCTTATGAGAAACTTAATGGTGGAATGTCAAAACATCATAAAAACTAAAGTCCTTGTACATCAGGGTTTACCTGCTTGAATTCCTTTGATATTCTTCCACCAAAAAATCATATTTCTGCTTAATAGATTTTAGTTACTATGTTATTCAAGTTGAAGGTTTTGAAATAACCCATAGTTTAAAGGAAATTATGTGTAATGTCCTCCTTTGACCTCTAATTCTACTGGACTTCTATTTTTGAATATGATTTCTTTCATAGTAAAACTTGTTTTCTCCTTGATTAATTCTCTATTTATAGATTCATTCACAGATAAATAAGGGAAGATCACACTGTGAAACCTTGCCTTTTCTCTTTGTGATGCTGCAGACATCCCAGTTCCTGGCAAATGTTATAATATGTTTTTTCTAATGATCGTTTAACATCCCAGGATGAGGTACTTATGACACCAGACACTTAGGAAAATACTTGTACTATGTAAATAATTGTAATACAGAACTTTATCCATTAGAAGAAAAAAGGGAGAGGGAGAGGGCTCCTCACAAAGGCAGAAATTTCTTGTCATTTTGTTCTTATCATCTATTGGAATTATATCACTGTGTAAATCTCCCTTTACAATTTGGTTTTCAGTTTCCAAAAGCAGCTCATTTTGTTGCATGATAATATCTTTGAGGATCCATATGATATGAAATTAAAGAAAATCCATTCTCAAGGAGATGTTGTCACTTTAGACTAACTCCTTATGATCTAGAAGAGGTAAAATGTCCAAAATGAGTTTTACTGCAAATAATAATAATAATTCTGTCCCAATCATGAAGTGGTTACTTTAAAGAGTCATTCACTGATTTGTTCTGTTGTTCAGTTGTTTTTCAGTTATTTTCAGTTCATTTGGAGTTTTCCTGGCAAAGATACTGAACAGTTTGCCATTTCCTTCTTCAGTTCATTGAACCGGAGGCAAACAAGGGAACTGAGGGAACTGAGGGAACTGAGGCAAACAAGCTTAAGTGACTTGCCCAAGTCTGAGCCCATAGTTGAACTCAGGAAGATGAGTCTTCCTGACTCAAAGTCCAGTACCCACCACCTAACTATCCCACCCACTAACTGGAGAATCTGAAATGAGTCGAAAGCGCAGGGAAAAGTAGCATTTTTAGCAAAACTGTGTTTGTTTAATAAATTTGACTAAAGTAGCACATAATTTTTCTGTCACCAGAAAAATTTTGTTACTTTGCTTACAAATTATTTGTCTTCATTGAGTGTATTCCCTGAAATTAGAGGCTTCTCTCTGTCATGTAATTAGTATTTTAAAAATAAAACCAGTTTTTTATGACTTAGGAACTGAGAAAAATATAAGCTATATTTTTCTAATTATGAGGCTGCTGTAAAAAAGGGTCTGTAAAGCAGATGCAATTTGCAAATTAGAAGTCAGATGCAAACTTCATCTAACTTAAAGGTGGTTTACGCAGGAACCATTAGTGCTATCAGTTGCATCTCCAAGTCAGTTGTGATTTAAATGCATTGTCTCTAAAAGAGAAAGTCTCTGGGTTTTGTTCTTGCAGAGAGAGAATCAGGTACCAGCACCCTCAGTTTAGTGAAATTCTTGCTGATATATCCACCTATTAGCCAAAAACTTGATGAAATCAAAGTGAAAGATGAACCCAACTTGTTCTCTTTGGTTCCAGAAAACAGAATTAAAAAGCAATGAGTTGAAGTTGCAAGGAAGAAAAAAAAAAAAAAAAAAAAAAAAAAAAAGCTTATTCTAAGTAAGCTGTTCTAGCCATTAGATTTAGCCAAGAATTTGATAGGCTCCTATGGGAGGTGACTGATTTCCCCTTCCCTGGAGGTCTTTTAGCAAAAGCTGGATGGCCACTTGTTGGATGTGTTGTAGTAGGGATTCTTTTCGGATTATGGTGTGGACCCTGAAGTTCTTTCCAGTTCTGAAATTCTGTGATTCTGTGAAAGTATATATATTTATGGTGGAGAGGCAAATAGTATCAGGAAAACCTGGATTCAAATCTCACCCATCTCTGGGTGTCAATTCCCTAAGATTTATCTACTAAGACATAGTAGCTATTATTGTCATTATCAGTCAATCAACAAACATTTAGTCTGTTTACCACTATTAATACAAAGGAAAGCAAATATACAGTAGTCCTTACTCTCAAATACACAGTTAGGTGGCATAGTAGATAGAGCACTGGACCTGGAGTCAGGAAGATATCTTCCTGAGTTCAAATCTAGCCTCAGACACCTACCAGCTATGGGACCAGGGCTAATCAGTTTCCTCATTGACAAAATGATCTAGAGAAGGAAATGGAAAACCTTTCTGATATCTTTGCCAAAAAAAAATCCCAAATCGAAGCCTGAAGAGTCAGACAAAACTGAAAACAATTAAAACAACTCTCAAATACCTTTCATTTTTATGGTGGAGACATACAAAAAACTAAATTATACATTCAGTGTAAATGGAAGGTAGTCCCAGAAAGAAGGGGGTGGCAGTGGGGAGACTTCTCGCATAAGGTGAGACCTGAGCTGAAATGAGGGAGGACGGGAAGATAGGAGGAGATAGAGATTAAAAGGGAGAATATATCTATATATACACACATACATACATATGATATTCATGAACTATGTGATGCTCTCCACTTAGCTTGATCTCTCACTGCCCTCCTACAATTCTCTCAGAATCTAAGTTATGGAGTCCTTACAGATTTACATGGTAGAAAACTGTGTATATGAGCATATACATATATGTAAACCATGAAGGTAGCAACAATAAGACTTGCCAGAACATTGGATTTGTGGGATAAAATCCATGATAAGAATAAGATTGACTATGAGGTTTCCAGCCTAGGTGACTTGCTTTTTTATATAGTTCATTGGTTTAAAGATAGAAGAGATTTTTTTGACATTTAGTCACTTCCAACTTGTCATGACCCTATTTGGTATTTTCTTGGAAAGTATACAGGAATGGCTTTCCATTTCTTTCTTGAGTTTATTTTACAGGAACATGAGGTAAATAAGGCAAAGTAACTTCTTTGGATCTTACAGCTAGTAAGTGACTGGGGCTAGATTTGAACTCAGAAGTTGAATCTTCCTGATTCCAGGCTCAGCACTTCACTCCTGATTTCACTAGGAAGAGGCCTTAGATATCATAAAATCTAGTTCTTTCATTTTCCAAATAAGTGAAAAAAGACACAGAGAGACTAAAAATGACTTATCCAGGTCACACAGCTATGGAATGTCTGAGGCAGAATTTGAACCCAAGTCTTCCTCAGTCCAAGGGCAGTACTTGCACTACCTTTCTTTACTAGGCTTATCTAACAGCCTGAAGAAATTCCTACAATTTGTATCAGAAAAGGGTTGAAACCACGGCATATACTTACTATGCTTGATTTTATTTAGATATAAATCCCGACCTTCATTTCGATACATGGGTCATCTTAGGAACTTTAATGCTTTGATTTCTCTTCTCTTGTCTAATTCTACCCACTGATAATGTTTTGATTTTTTTGGTTGTTTTTCTTTTTTGTTTTTTTTTTTTTTTGCAAGGGTTAAATGATGATAATTTTTGAAAATCTGTAAACTGTTTTAAGGAAAGAATTTCCTCCTGATTTAGTCTTATAGATATCAGGTGATTAAATTCACAGTCTGCTTCAAGTTAGCTAAAGCTATAATACCAAGGCTCCCATTTATCCAGCCTTGTCCTATCTTCAGGAAAAGGACACAGTTTGTTAATGAGAAGCATCACCCTTTGTTTTGCAAGCCTCAAAATATATTGCAGAGAAATATATCTCACCTTTGTTCTATGATCGCATTCCCAACCTCCCCTCTACCTCCCCCCCCCAAAAAAGAAAACACATACCCTGAAATTCATGAAAAGCAGAAATATTGGAGAGCCCCAGATGAGTGAGTGGATATGGTCTGGCTTTTCACCTCCCAATTCCCTGTTGGGCTTCATCTGCAGGTTTAATGTAAAATGAATTTCCTGGGTTTTTCCCAGTTCAAAGGGCTCTGTGGTTCATATTATATAAAACCAGCAATCTGATTTTGCAAGGCTGGGGAACAATTGCCATGTTTTCCTTAGCTGCTTCAATGTGGAGTGCCAGGAGGTGGTTTTATTGTTTGTTTAGTTTTGTTTTGTTTTAGTCACATTGGTTGTCAGGATCTGTGATTTCTTTGGCACTGGGAGCTTACAGGGAGGAAAGTGTTCTACCATGCAGATCTATCGAAGTCCCCATAACTTTGATTCTCAGAGGGTTGTGTGAGGCTAGTGAGAAGTTAAGCTTAGGACAGAGCATCCTATGATCAGTGGATATCGGAGATAGAATATGCACCCAGGTGCTTGTGATTCTGAGTTCTTGACCTTCTATGCCATGCTTCTCTATAGGGAAATGATGCTTTTGGAGATAACCAAAAACCAAGTAGATGGTCAATGAACCCAGAAACCTCCTTCAGAGTATCCTCTAAAAGGTTCTGCCTTATATAGAACAAAGTCTTGCTTCTCTACTAGGCTAGAATGAGCAATATCCCCAGTGAAGAGACTTCCTCTGCCATTGTACGTTGGCATCTTCTCTGCAACTTATTGTGTCAGTGAATTGCCTCTAGCATTCCTCTGGAAACTTGTCTGAAATCACCAGGTTTGGGGGTTTTTTGGTCATTTTTCAATAAGCAATTCCTGGGGCTAAGTGGCATAGTATACAGAGTTGGAACTGGAGTCCAGAAGACATAAGTTCATATCCAGCCTCAGATACAAACCCTGGGCAAGTCATTGAAGCTTTGTCTACCTCAATTTCCTCATCTTTAAGATGGGAGTAATAATAGCATCTATTTCTCAGGGTTGTTGTGAGGATAAAATGAGCATATTTGTAAAGCATTTTACAATCCTTAGAGTTATTATTATAATGTTGTTAGTTTTCCCTATTTGAAATTAGGTGAAATTAGTTTCCCCTTTGCCTTTTCCACTATCAATTACTACAGAGTTTTTCTGAAAATTGTTCTTAAAAAGATATGGAATCCTCTTCCTTGAGATTTTTAGGACTCTCACTTGAAAGTACATTAAGTGTTTGAATATATTATCAAAGCTGTAAATAGCAATTTTGATACCCAAGCGAAATCTATAAAACTGTATGCATAAGTAGCACAAAAAAAATCAACTTTTTAAAAATAAAAGGTAATGGATATGGAAACCTCAAAGAAAAATCTTGGATTTCAGGACAGACATCCTCATGGAGGAAAAGATCTGGGATACATCTTGGAAAGCATTTCTGGGGAAGTCACAGTTGGGGATAGAAACTGAGTTGGACCAGGTTAATGAGTTCACATGGAGTGCTATAAAGAACGAAACTTGGAGTTTCCTATTTTTTCTGTTGTTCTAGTACTCAATTGTTTGTATCTATAAAACTTAAGCAGCCAAAGGAATTCAAGTACAGTTAGCAGCTTCTAAATTTCAATATCTTTAAACAAAGCTCCAATTACCTTTCCTTAGTTATGACTCTGGATACTAATTACAAACACAATAAATACAAACAATTAACATTTGAACAAAGTAACTAGTCTTCCCACAGGTTATATTAAGTAGAATGGTTAATGTTTTGTTTTACTCAAATTCAATCAAGGTGTGGAAAAAAAGCTGTTAAAATGAAAATAAATCCTGTTCCTGAAATATCTTAACAAGTGTTGTTTTTTCTGGGATGGATCATTGGGAGAAGAGTTAAGAGAACTATGAACTGGAACTTAGAGCTGTTAAGTCCTGGAGGCATATGATTATCCCATGTCCTATGCTCTGTAGGACATGATGAGAGTATATTGAACTTGCTTTATTCATCTAGCTTCCTAGAGTGTCCTGGATTAATTCTCCACTTTGGATGTTGCTGATTTTTTCCCCTAAAATCCAAATTCTCATGTGGGAATGATAGACAGAAAATTCCAAAATAATTCACTAATTACTTTGATGAGTAAGGCAGTGGGAGATATTGAAGCCCTCAGGATTCCTAGAATGTGCAATGGTTCAAACTAGGGCTCAGCAGGATCAAGATAAGGATTAGCTGGTACTAGCTGTTGATATAGGGATTTTTCGAATTGTAGGATTTTAGAGCTGAGAGAAAACTTTGAAAGCTCCTGGTTCAATTCCTTTACAGGTGAGGAGCTCAGACCTCGAAATAGAAGTTCATTTGTTTGAAGTCACTAGGATGATTAATGAAGAAGATAAAAATTATCAACAGACCCTCCATTATGCTACTACTGCTGCTCTCAATTTGTTCACAAAATGATCATTCTTAGAGCCACAAGGAAAGACGTAAGGACTGGTAGCATCAAATAATTTCTTTCAATTTATACAACGTTCACAAAGAGTCAATACTCTGTTTAAGTGCAATGCACACTCAAACCTGCAGGTAAAGACAACCTTTATTTGAGTTTTAGCTGCATATTTCTGGGCAAAACAAGTCTAAGTGCAGTTTTAAGCTTTAATCGCTTTCAGAACTTCCCTATATTCTCCTCTCCGGCCCCCTCCTTTCCCCATTATTCCAGTTCTTTTTCTTTGTAGCTGTGTCACACTCTTACCTCCCCCCAATGCATCCAACAACCAAATCATAGGGTAACTTGACTATTTTAGCCTTTTGTTTTGCTTTACTGACAGATTCGTTTTATCTAATTATGACTTACACTGTACTGAAACAAATACCAAATTTAAAAACAAAGGCTTTTGATAATGGCTCATTTCATCCCACCCACAATTTCTCTTTAGGAAAATCAGCCTTAGGATAACAAAAAAAAAATAGGATAGGTTTTATTTAAGTCAAAAGAAATAGCAAGGGCTCCCATCCAGTCTTCTCCAACAGTTCCACCTTTCCCAGGAACCTATGTAATCTTTCAGACATGTCCCTCTTTGCCATTAATGTGAAAATTGATAGCTAGGTAGTAACAACAACAACAAAAATCACAGCCAAGATGTCAAGAGCACTGTATGAAAATTAGTACTCAAATCATGAAGCATCTTAAAAGATGCAAAAAGAAGAAAAGCAAGTCAGAAAGATAGTAGCTCTATGAAAATAAGACAACTGCCTCTTCACCTTGTTCATGTCACCTTTATCATCTAGGAATGGTATAGATCATTCATTGCTCAATCTTTCATTAACAACAGAACTCTTCCAAGAATCAATTGCTCCCCTTTGCCTCACCTGTCTTTAGTATGTCCATTAGAAATGGGGATGACTTAGTTTTCTCAGCAGCTGCTTCTCACGGGTGGAGATTTCTGCTAGTCCAGACATAATTGAATCAGGTTATTTGACACTTCATAAAATGACATTATGTTAGAATAGAGAGATGACTTTGACTCTCATCCAAACCCCTCATTTTACAGAGGAAGAAACTGAGACCTAGAGAAGCCACGACAGAACTGGACTCCTGATCTATATGTTGTACTGCCTTCTGTCTCTAGTATCCTGTCATTAATTTTAATCATTGCTGGGCAGTTGTCCTATTTTCAGAGTTACTCTATGTGTTTTGCCTTTCTTTTCTCCCTTACTGCCCCCTTCAAAATAATTGTGACCTAATGCTAATTTTCTTCTGGAACCCTTTAACATTTTGGTTGGTTGTGAACTTTAAAGAAATTTTTTTGTTACCCCATTAGTGAGAATTAGAATGGGAAGGACGCAAAAATAAAGTTCCCATTTAAGAATTTGTTTCTCCTGAGCAGTTCAAAGTTCTAATGGGAGGCAGACAGGAAAAGACCTCTTTCCAGCAACCATAGCAGCCGTAGGCTAGTCCTGGGAGGGAGAATCAGGGAGAGATGCTTGGAAGGCACCTCAAAGCTGGCCTGTCAGATCATTCTGGACCACTTTCCGTACAAAATGATCTTTCACTTTAACTCTCTTAATTATTTTGTAAAAAGTTACTTGTAAGGATTTTTTTCCAACTCTCACAATTCAGTTGGGCACATTGCCAAGAACTTGAACTCTGAATCTCTGACAATTTACTCAGGACTAGTCAGAGCTCTCTCAGCCCAGCTTTCTGATCATCATATTTTCCTCTTGAGGGAATATGTGTAACCTTCCCCTCTAACTTGGAAATAATGTGTCTGCCCAGAGGGAGAAAAATGCACATTTAAGGAAAGAAAGAAAAATCTCTTTACTGGCCTAGAGTCCAGAGTCTGTATCATAACACATTGTAGAGATTTGTAGAGATTTATTTTCTTTCTGTTTCTCTCTCTCTCTCTCTCTCTCTCTCTCTCTCTCTCTCTCTCTCTCTCTCTCTCTCCCTCTCTCCCTCTCTCTCTCCCTCCCTCCCTTTATCTTCCCTTTCTCCTTTCCTTCTTTCTTCCCTCTCTTCTATCTTTCCTTCCTCCTTCCTTCCTTTCTTTTTCCTCCTTTTTCCCTTCTCTTTCTTTCCTTCCTTTCTCACTCCTTTCTTTCTCCATCTATTCTTTTCTCCTTCTTTGTGTCTTCACCTTCTTTCTTTCATCTCTTATTTTCTTTCCTTTCTTTCTTCCTTTTTCTTCCCTTTCTTTCCTTCTTTTGTTCCTCTCTTCCTTTCTATCTTTCCCTCTTTTCTTTGTTTCTTTCTTCCTCCTTTCTTTCTCCTCTTTCTTTCTTTCTTTCTTTCCATCTTTTCTTACTTTTCCCCTCCGTTCTTTTTCACTTCTTTCTTTCCCTTATTTTTTCTTTCATTTCTTTCTCTCTTCCTTTCTTCTTTGTTTCTTTCTTTTGTTTTGTTTCTCAGTATTTCTTTCTTTTTCTTTCTTTTTTGTTTTTGTTTTTGTTTTTGTTTTTGTTTTTGCAAGACAGTGGGGTTAAGTGGCTTGCCCAAGGCCACACAGCTAGGTCATTATTAAGTGTGTGAAGTCGGATTTGAACTCAGGTACTCCTGACTCCAGGGTTGGTACTCTACCCACTGCACCACCTAGCCGCTCCCTTTCTCAGTATTTCTTGTATTTTTAAGTTACCTTGACACTTTTTTGTTTTTTAGTGCTATGGCCATTTCTTGTTATACTCATCCCCAGTACATAAACACACACTCAAATCTTCCTGCGGTGAGGTGGGGGGGGGCGGCGGCACTAGATTTATTCTATTAGATCCCTAAGGGTAGAATCAAGAGTAATTGATAAAACATTTGAGAGGCACTTTTGACCATCCTATCAGGGAAAAACTCTCCAAGAGTCAGAGCTGTGCAAAAGTAGAATGGACAGTTTTCAAGCAGAGGCTACCTAACACCTGTCTATGCTTCAGTAGACCAACCATCATTTTATTAAGAGTCTGCCGTGTGTTAGACACCGAGCAAAGTTCTGGAGATACCAGGAAAGGCAAAAACCAATCCAAACTCTCCAGAAGCTTAAGGCCTAATGGGGAGAGACAGCCTGAAAACAACAAGCTACAAACAATAAGGAAAAGGAGGGAACTAACAAGAAATAGGATGAGGGGAGGCTTATTGTGGAAGAAAGAACTTCATCCCAGGCTTGAAGGCAGGGCAGTCCGGAGGTGAGGAAGAAGAGGGAGAGAGTCCCAGGCTGAGAGTCAGCAAGTGACAATGCCTGGAGGGTGCCTAGACTAGCAAGGAGACCTCAGGGAGAGCAGAATGGTAGGTGGCATGGTAGATGGGAGAAGACTGGAAAGCTCTTGGAGGGTTTTAAGTAGCCCTTACAGGGAGGATTCCTTTATGTGTGTGTGTGTGTGTATACATACATATATATATATGTATATATATACACATATATGTATATATATATACATATACATATGTATATATATGTATATATTACTTGGATGGTAGCCCTTGAAGTACTTTCCATCTCTCAAATGCTGTGGAATTCTGCATATATCTTCACAATGTGTGTTTGAATGAGAGGGAGGGAGTATCCAGTCTGTGAGGATACTTGGAGAAGTCAGGCAGAAAAATTGCATGACATGAAGAACACATTAGATGTTTTATATTGGTTAAATCAGTGGTGTATTCGAATGGGTTGCTTAGCTCAGAGGCTCACATAGAATTTTTATGTCCAGGTCCTCTCTTTGCTTGTTTTCCACTTCCACATCTTTCTCCAGTCTATTCTACTTATTTTTTTTTTAAAAAATCAAACCTAATTAGATTATCAGCAGTGGATAGAACAATGGCCTTGGAATTAGGAAGTCACATCTTGATAATTTCAAATTCAGTCTCAGATACTTACTAGTTATGTGACCCTAGGGAAGTCACTTAACCCATTTGCCTCAGTTTCCTCACCTGTAAAATGAGTTGGAGAAGGAAATGGCAAATCACTCTATTAACTTTACCAAGAAGACTCCAAATGAAGGTACCAAAGAGTCAGCCTCAACTGAACAATAGCAACAATAAAAGTAAGGATATATTCTTTTGGTCAAAATGAGCATTTGCAATGTATTGCTCTGTGGTAGATGATTTGGGGAATACAAGAAAATTAGAGAAATGGTTTTTGCCTTCAAGATGCTTATAGTCTGGTTAGAGAGAGGAGAAAAATCTGAAGATGAAGGCATTAAAGTTGTTTTGGGTTTTGTTCTTGGATTTTTTGGGTTTTTTTTTTTTAACAGACCAATGGATTTCATTGATGTAGAGTGCTCTTGGTGAATCATTTCCTTCACCTGTGCTTGCACTGCAATTTAAAATCTTAAGAGTTTCCTAAGGCACTTAGAGATTAAATGACTTGCCCAGGGCCACTTAGCCAGAGGGTGTTAGAGGTAGAATTTAAACCCAGATCTTCCTGATTCAGAGACCTGTTCCCTAACCACTCTCCAAAATGCTTCTCACAAAGATAGGAACAAGCAAACAACAGCAACAAAAGGTTAAATACCAATAAAAAGGCTTTAGGTGTTTGAATATCAAGTGAAAGGGGAAACAATTTTATGAAAGGCAGTTATGTTCCAGTTAGTAGAAAGATTCCTGGATTTGGGAGGCTTAGTAGATAGATTATTAGAGTCAAAAAGATTTGATTTTAAAATCACCTTAAGTTTTTGCTAGTTAACTCCTCAATCTCAGTTTCCTCATTTGCAAAAACCGGGGACAAGAACAACATCCACCTCACAGGGTTGTTGTCTGGTTAAAATTAAATAATTTGTGTAAAGCCTTAAAGGTTTGGGTACAAACATCAGAGCTTTTTGTTAATATTGTCATGAATTCCGAGTTTGAGTCATATTAGGTGTGTGACCATGGGCAAGTCACTTAACTTCTCTACAATTTAACTAGTCTGTAAAATGGAGATAATGATACTTATATTTTAAGAGAAATATTCTGCAAACCTTAAAGAATTAGAGTAATAGCAATAATCAGTATTCAGAGTAAATGAAGGGAAGAGAATAAGGATTTATTAAATGCTTATTATTTTCCAAATGCTGTTCTAAGTGCTTTACAAATGTTATATCATTCTAGGATCAGATATTTAGAGATAGGAGGATACTTTTTTAAATTATCTAGTCCTACCCCCTCATTTTTTTATCATTGCCTCATTAAGAAGTCTCTTCAATTAAGGCTTCACATAGGGGGTATTTGAGTTGGATCTAGAATGGGCAAAATTTAGTTAAATTGAAAGGAATGAGGAAATTCCAAGCAAGGAGAAAAATTTAAGCCACTTTTGAAGCAGGAGTGACTAAGGGTGAATTCAGGGTGTAATGAATAGACTGATTGAAGCAGGTTCATATAAGCTAGAGAAGAAAAGATTGAAAGGTAGAGTGGACCATCAATGACCCTCCCATGAGTCTATTTTATTCCTAGACACTGAAGAGCATCAAAGATTTTTTGAACCAGCATATGCAGCCTAGCTTTGGGAACAAAGCATTGGATTTTGGAGTAAAACAATAACAATAACAACAACAAAACTAGAGTTGAATTCCAGCTCCTCAGTGTGCCTTTGGCAAGGCCTTTCATTTCACATATGGAAAAGCTAAAACAAGGATTGCTCATTTGAACTGATAATAGAATCTAATGATAGACCATGAGTCAGGTCCAGGGTAATGAAGCCAGAAGCCAAGTAAACAGAAAATAATCAAGAGAACAAGTTGAGTAGTCAAGAGTTTAGGTAAATAGGAAGAACCAAGAGACCTGCCAGAGTTGAAGAAGCAAGGTAGGTGAAGCAGGGGAGAAGATTCCAGGCATCACTGATAACCTTGACACTGCCGCTAAGGTAGCTAGAAGTCATTTATACCCTTCTATCTGGTGCAGTAGCCAGTCCCTGCACAACCTGGACTTAGATGAAAATGAAAGCATTCCACCCTCTTAGAAAAGAGAGGGCTGAGTTAAGGACACTCACCACCTGCTGGGCTGGTCTTGTTATCTGCAATATGAAATTCAATACTTTTATTATATATTGTGTTTTTCGTTGTTATCATTGTTCAGTCATTCAATTTGTCTGATGCTTTGTGACATTGTGTACCTCATTGTCTTGGCAAAGAGACTATAGCGTTTTGCCATTTCCTTTTCCGATGCATTAATACAAAGGTTAAGTGACTTGTTAGGATCACACAGCTAAGGTCTTCTGAATGTTTTCCCTGAACCATATTGACAAGATAACCTTCAAAGTCTCTTTCAGTTCTAGCATTCTACAATTAGAGAATGAGAACTAAATGGAACCTCAAGAGGTCAACTCATCCAATCTCATCTATTTTATCAATAAAGAAACTGAGACCTAGAGAAATTAAGTGATTTGCTTGCCTAATATTATACAGGTAGCAGGTAATAGAGAAGACTTTGAATACAGGACCTATTACTCCAAAGACTGTTGTCACTGAACCACATGCTTCAATATCTGTATGATTTTTCTCAGCAGCCATCAATTGGGAAAAAATATAAACTATTACCTCCCAGATTTCTACTCTCAGTCCCAGAGACAACTGCAATATTCCTTCTAAATTGACTACATCACTCTTTCTGCTTGTCCTACAAGCAACCAGCCAGGAGTTCATCACTGAGCATCTTCATCCAGTCTCCTGCTCACTTTATTAGTGGGCCAACTTTGAATTTAAGGGACCCAGAGTGGTCCATCTGGAAATCTGGAGAGAACCCTCAAAACATTTTTTTTACACCCAGATGCCCCTAAAAATGTCCTGTTGTTTAGGACTCCTTGGCCTTCTCTACCCTCTCTAGGTCTACAGTTAGATGATCTCTCCAAGAATTTCTAGCTAAGTTCTTCATTTGCACTTTCAGTTTGTTGACAGGGGAGATGGCATAAATTATTATTCATCCATGTTGCATGAAACTTTATTTATGCAGTCTTCACCAACCTCTGACTTTCTTCAGAAAGCATTTTTTTAAATCTCCTTTTCCAGCTGGCCAATTCTGGTTTTAAGGCCTTCTTCTCATTTGCCTTTGTACTGCTTTTTCCATTTGGCCTACACTGGTTTTTGACATATTATTTTTGTCAGTATTTTTTTGTATTTCTTTCACCAAGTTGCTGACTTATTTTTCATAATTTATCTGCATCACTCTCATTTCTCCTCCCAATTTTTCCTCTACCTCCCTTAATTGCTTTTCAAAGTCTTTGTTTTTTGAGCTCATTCATAACCTGAGCCCATTTTCTATTTCTCTTGGAGGTTTTGGATACAGAAACTTCAGTTTTGTCATCATCTGAGTGTGTATTCTGGTCCTCCATGGGACCAAATTAATTTTCTATGGTCCAATTCTTCTTTTTCTGTTGTTTGCTCATTCCCTCAGCCTATGACTGATTTACCCTCACTTCCAAGACTTTGGGGGATTTGGGGGACAATTCACAGGGATCTTAATTCCTCTAAAGTCTTATGAGAGGCTTCAGGCCCTCCCCTCTGCCCTGGAGTTGTGAGGATGGTCCCTGCTGGGCTATGGTAGTATGGAAGCCCAAAGTGCAACCTGGATCTGAATGTGGGCAAACAATTGTGTTCTGCCCCAGGGAGAGCAGAGAGAGACCTCTGTTGTCTCCCCCAACCCCCTTACTGTCTATGGGCTGAGAGCTCTAGACATGCTGGGTGGCTCTGCTGACTCTGCTGCAGGTTCTCACCACAGGGCTGCTCTGAGGCCAGAGCACTCCGCACTCACTCCAGTTCCACCAACTCTAACTTTCTAGTGGGTAAAATAGCACCCTTGGCAGGAAGAGAAAAGGAAGGGGAAGAAAGGAAAATGAAGATAGCAGATAAATAGAAAAGAAAGCTATTTGTGGAGAGGAAGAATAATAGAGACCCCTCCCCTGCCCCAAGCAATTTTCTCTGGTGATCCCCATTCAAATGTGGCTAGATAGTGTCCTCCTGAGCACTAAAGAAATATTATTTCCCATAAGTAAACAAGTTTGATCCAGATCTTAAGCAAAAGAAAAATTTTATTTTTTCTGCAAACTGACAAAATTTTTTCAGTTATAGAGAGGGGTTTATTACTATTGTCCTTATTGAGGACTGGCATTGAGTGGGCCCATTATTTTAGATCTTTGATTTCATTCAAATGCTTATTTGGGATTGAAATTCTGAATACTTCTTACTCTGTTTGCCAGTAGAGGATTGTATATTGGTAATAGAGGGCAGGAGGTAAAGGAATTGAAGAGGTAGTGTGATAGCGTAATAAACAATATGAGTAGATAAAGACCAGGGAGAAAAGTCTTGGAAACCACTGCTTTCCCCTACTCTAGTTGCAAAAGCCTGCTTTAAAAACTACAGTTTGAAATTTTAGAATGGCATTTTGTTATTCCATTTGAGTTGTTATAACAGATAATTTTGAAAAGTTATATATCGGCCTCCTGTCTCTTCCCCCACACTGATTTCTGTAGACCTTTTCCTGATGGATGGATGTGTCATGGGTTCAAACATTTTGCAGTATACTTAGAGCAATAATACTGCTTCCATTCTGTTTTGAATATTTTTATCTCAAATATATGTTTATGCCTCATTTGCCACAAAATCTATTTTATTATGGTGTTTAATTAATGAATAATTTGGCCATTTGTGACAATGCCCCCTCCTCTCTCTCTCTCTCTCTCTCTCTCTCTCTCTCTCTCTCTCTCCCTCTCTCTCTCCATATCTCTTTTTTGTCTCCCTATTACTGATTCTCTCTGTATCTTTGTCTATTTCTGTCTCTACTTCTGTCCCTCTATTTCTCTCTATCTACCTTTGTTTCTGTTTCTGTCTATATTTGGAACTCTGTGAATGTCTTTCTCTATCTCAGTTTCTCTGAGACTCTATCTCTACCTCCATCTTACCCCTCATACTACCCTCCCCCCTCAACCTTCCTCTTCTCCCTCCCTCCCCCCCACCACTATTTGGACAAAATAGATTAAGAAAAAATGTATCACTCTACTATTCCCAAGAAGACTTTGAAGAAATAAATCTCCAATTTTTCCCTCCTTGAATTGTTTATCTAAGGGCTCTTTGTTTTAAAAAAAAGTTTGTGGTGTTTAGAATAACAGAAGAATTTGCTGTTAAAATCAGAGTTAATACCAGTGATATTGTTGATTTAGGCTGATAAGAGCATAGGATCTTTTAAGTTGCTTTTCCTTATATACCAACTAGGAAAAGAGAAAGTGGTTCTCCTCCCTGGAGATAGCCTTAAATCAGTCACACTTCTAATCAGCTTTTAAGGGATTCCAGTACCAAAGCCTATTTAGATCGCAAGAAATGTTTACTCCAGCCCCCAAAGCCCTATTAATACCCTTGAAAAACCAAAAAGAAAAAACAAAAACAAAAAACCCCCCAAACAAACAAACAAAAAAAACCCCTATTAATACTCTCTTCTTGGTGCCAAAATAAAAGTTTTTTTTTTTCCCCTCCCTTTTCTTCCTCCAGCAGTTTACCTTTGGTGAACAGGGAAGTCTAGTGATCAGCCATTCTAGGCCTTTCATAACTTTCCTATGACCAGGCTCTGACATCTGCTGTTGAGGCGACAGCCACATCACGAGGGAGGGAGCCCTTCGTCCCTCCTGTTTGTTTTACACGTACAAATGAGGAGATGCATTTATTCTCAATATCGTTAGCGCCCGGAAGTTTCAAAGCTAAGGCAAGGCCCATTCAGAAATGCTTTTGCCTTATATATGCTGCGGCAACCACATTTGTATAAACAGAAAATTACTCCATTCATGCTTTATTACTTCTTCTTTTGTACCACAGCCTTGACCCCAGTCATCATAAATTGAGAAATAGTGGGGAACTAATGGAGACAGATGGGAATATGGCTTGCCATTTACTCAAATTGGTAAAGTAATTAACCTCAAGGTGCTGGTTTGCAAGAAAAATTGTTGGAATATCTCAGGACGCCGGTAAACAGACTCCTGCTTTAACCAGTTCTGACAACTGCATCATAAACTAGACTTATTCTATTCAATTGACCTGTCAACGTCTTGAGTCCAAATAAAGATTTGTATTACAATGCACTTGCTGAGAAGTGGGAGAACACTACCGCTGTTTCTTTTCAAATGGGTTGCTGTTCTCTCTGTGCTCCATAGGAGCTGGGATGTCATATATTCATTCTTTGGCCATTATATTCCTTAGAAATCTTCCATTACTGATTGTGTGACAGCTTTGTGACAGCAGATGGTAGTCATTTGGCTTGAGAAAATGGAATGAAAAAACATGGACCAGGCTGACTGGGCTCATTTAGAATAGCAGTGGACAGAGGCCAGATCTCGATTTTATTTATCGAGGGACATCCTATAATGAAACCAGGGTTACGTGTTTTTGTCCCTACAGATTGGGAGGTGGGGCAAATTTTTTTCTGCAGATTATTATATGAATCAAAGGTGGTCCTATAAACAGGAACGTTTGACCAAAATACCATATATTCCTTTTGAAGCTTGACAGATTTCAGATGTGCAGAGTTGCTGAGTTTTCTCTCTTTTCACCCTTTACCTCTTTCCTAGGATCATCCTTGATATCTTCCTGCCTCCCCCAACCCCCTCTCTCCATAGACATTATCAGCTAGATTTTTTTTTAATTTTCATAGCAGCAAGTTAATTCTTCAGGACACTGTTAGCAAGCCAACTTTCTCCAAATTTGACTCTAACTGGAAAGGGTTGGAATCATTCAAGCCTGTTGCAGCTCTTTATTTCATATGTTTCGATTTGTAATTGAAGCATCCATGATTTAAAAAACAGGGGGAAAAACTCTTTCTGATATTGTCATAAAACATATCTGAAAGGCATATGTCAAGGAGGAAACATAAAGAGTAATTTTCATCTAAAGTAAATACAGCCATTCAAGATGGATGAAAACTTGAAACATTTCATGGTATCTCAATCTGAAGAAAACACAATTGATTTGTCAGCATTCAAGGAGCATTTGTTCATAATTCCCTAATTATCCACCTATGGACAAATGCTCACTTTACTATCAAATACAAGTCATGCCATAGAATATTGATTCTAATCTAGCATAGTCAATTGTCATTTGAATTTTTCTGTGCCCCTGTAGACTCTCTCAAACTCACCCCCCCTCCTTTTTTTCTCTCTCCCTCCCTTATTTTTCCTCTCTCTCTCTCTCTCTCTCTCTCTCTCTCTCTCTCTCTCTCTCTCTCTCTCTCTCTCTCATTTTCCCCTTCCTTTCCTTTTTTCTTTTTTCTCATTCTTTTTCTTTTTTTCTCTTTCTCTCCTCCCTCTACTTCTCTCTCTCCCCCTCACACATACACATGCATACCCTACTACATACACATTATAACGTCATTATTCCACTCATAACTTCTAATTTGACTACATCATAATCTTCCCAAGGATATAATACTTGATGAAAGATAACAAACCCCCTTAGCTCTACTCAATATGAGTAGATCTGCCTAGAAGCAGTGGAATATACTAGAAAAAAGATTTTCTATGATTACCCTGATTTTCAGAAAAAGAACATTGGAAAAGTATTTGCCTCTATTGCTATCAAAGAGAAAAAATAAGCATAATTCTGAAAATGTGTCTATGAAATAAATATACTAAAATGAACAAGAAAACAAGCATATAATAAATACCTCTATATTCTAAGTACTGTGTTAAGCTTTGGGGATATAGAGAAAGGCACAAATAGTCCCTCCCCTTAAGAAGATCACAGCCTAATGGGGGAGATATCTTACAATTTTAAAAATATACAAAAAGTTATATACCTTGGAAGCAGTCCTAGAGGGAAGGTAGTAATATTAAGGGGAACAAGGAAAGTCTTCATGGAGAAGATGAGATTTCAGCTGAGATTTGAAGAAAGCAAGTGAAACCAAGAGGTAAAGATGAGTAAGGAGAGATGTCTAGGTGTGGACGGGACAGCCAGTGAAAAATAAATGGAATCAGATGTATTGTTCTGTGCAGTGACTATCAAGGAAGCCAGTGTCAGTGAAACGTGGGGTATATGGAGAGTTAGATGTAAAAAGAGTTAAGTAGAGACCAGGATGAAAAGGGCCTTAAAAACCCCTCTTATGTTTGACTATGGAGGCATTAGGGAGTCTTTGGAATTTCCTTATATTTCCATTACATGGGATAGAGATAGATTTGAGGGAAGAAAAAATTTCAATTGCAAGGCTAAGCTTCCATAGAGTCAAACCTACCTTAGGAATGTCTGGTGTTGTACCTTTCCCTGCCATTTTTGAGTACTCTTACTCCCTGTTGAAAATACTTTCCATCTATGCCTTATTATCTCAATAGAATATAAGTTCCTTGAAGGTAGGCATTGTTTCATTTTTTTTTAATATTTAGCACTATTAACATAGTGCCTTACACATAGGAGACACTGAACTGGATAAAATTGAATTGAACCTGATTAAAGTTTATTATGCTGTTTGATATCCATCAAAAGAATTGTGCCCCCTCTCCTCCATGAATGTAAGATGATAATCATTGAGTTTGTTAAAAGATACCTGCTTACTTTTCTCACATCCACAAACATCAATAACCTACTTAATAGTTTGTGTGACTAGCTTTTTAATCTGACTCTGACTTATGCCTGTCAATTAATATGGTTTTTTTTAATATCTACTTCCTAAAAGGTGACCTAAGAGGTATAGTAGATAGGGAGTCAGCCTCGGGGTCAAGATCTGGGTATATGTCACACACTGACTATGTGATCTTATTAGTTGCCCAAGGCAACTTTCTTAACTCTAATTGTGGGATGTAGGAATAGTGGTCAATCTACATTGGCAGAGGAAGTTTCTTTACTGGGAGTGCTGAATACCAGTGAAATCAGAATTCTGGTGCAAATCTTGTGCACTCTCTGCCTCCCCCCCCCAATTCAACAAATCAAGGGCCTATTATGGCAGATTCTGTCAATGCCTTCACCACTATTTCTGCATCCAGAGCTGGAACCCAGACTTTGCAGAAAAGCCTTATCTCACTTGGGCTTAACATCTGTTGAGCTTGTGTTCAAACAATAATCATAATTTTAAAAAAGCAAGCTCAGGAATACAGTATGGGGTATTTTTCTTTGTAAACTTCAAAACATGGAATCTTATGGTGGGTTAAAATCTCCCAAACCAAATAGGGTGCTTTAAAGAAAATTTGCATAAATGCAAATATAAGGTAACTCAAATGGCCTCAGAATTATACATTGTATAAGGACAAAACTCCATGTGCTGGAAAAAAATGCTTATGTGTATATTTCACTGTAATTAAAACTATTTTTCATAGTTTCTTTAAATATTGCTATCATCCCCACTCCCCACCCCCCCCAGATTGTTTGCAACTGTTGATTTCCTCACTGATTCTATCAAAGAAAGTGCCTGAATGCTTCCCCCCATGTCTGTTTCCATCATTAAATTAAAACATTTGTTAATGTGTGATCATGAAGGAAAACACGAGGCAGCATTTTGCAGTAATAGCTAATGGATTAGAATAGCATTTAATATTTTCCTCCTGGCAGACATAATATTTTATAGGTTGCCTTTAAAATAAAAAGTATTGTATGGACAAAAGACTCAGGAATAGTTGAATGGAATTGTTGTTATTATTATATGCAACAATTCCATTCAACTATTCCTGAGTCTTTTGACCCCTAGGTTGGACAGTTCTCAAGTTGTCAGTGTATTTAAAGATCTTTGAGATCTTTTTTTTTAAGGTAGGCACAAGAACCTACAGAAAGGAAAATAGTTCCAATATTACACAGAACCCATGTCTCTTTCCGCATATACACATGTATGTATGGACTTGTACATATTTCCATATGATTCTTAACCTAGGAGAAGAAATAGTTTAAACCCATTTGTTACCTGAATTGTTTTCTGCTGTTTTAAAACATTTTAATTTATAATCAGACAAGAAGAACAGATGTAAGAGTTGTAATTTAATCATTTTATTGCTATCTTTGTATATTTTGAAGAATTAGGTATTGTACTCATGGGAAGTCGTATTTTATGCCTAGTTGGAAAAATGAATAATGTAATAATATGCAAAATGTAAAGTTTTAGAACTTCACTACTGAGTAAGGCATATAAACTAATGATCTAGTTAAGGTCCCTTGTGCACCATAATAAATATGGACTAAATTTGTCATTATAGCTTTAGACAGAGGTTTCAGGCAACAGATTTAATTAAATCCTTTTTTAATATTCATACTTCTAAACTGCATAATTCCTTTCTACTGTAAAACTGAGTGCCATATTAAAACAAACAAAAACGGCAGATTACTAAATGGATATTAGTGTGGAGTCAATAAGCATTTAATTTGGAGGAGAACACTATGAAGAGAGCATAAGTTTTGGTGACACTCAGGAGGTCTCTGCTCTGGCATAGATGCTTGTACACAGGAGCTGTCCTCTGTTTTAAAATAATGCTGACTTTCATAAGAGAGGTTAATGAGTTATTTATGGAACTGGTAAAGGACATGGCAGCAAAACAAGGAGGTCTTTTGTTAGCCATTAAAGAGAGCAGTGATTATTGGAAAGTATAATTTGGTTTCCATGTCAAATAAGCATTTGACTGATAAAGGTGGTCACACCTTTATCAGTAATGCTTTAGTGTTGGGGTATAGATATTGATTAGCATTCGTCTCATCTCTTGCTGGATACCTTTTTCACACCCATTCTTTTGACTGGATTTCCTCCTTAAAGGCCTATTTTAAATGGTATTAAATAGTGAAGGGTGGGAATCTTTCCTTTCTCTTGGGGAAATTATTCTAATTAATTTTCTAGGAATTTTCTGTTATGTGAAATCACAAATTTGTAGTTAAAAGACTAGAATTCAAAGCACAGCTTTGCTCTTCACTCCCTGTGTGACATTGGGAAAAATCATTTAACTTCCTTGGACCTCCCCATCTCATTTTTTTTAAAAAATAAAGTGGTGATAGGTTAAATATTTCCTAAATTCCCTTCTAGCTCTAAACCCTATTATCCTATTATTAGAACTAATTCCTAATTAGTAAATAAAAATTAAAAAAATTAGTAAGTAAAAGTAAGGCTTATTATTAGAGCTAAATCTCATGTCTTGAGAGTAGTTTAAATGATACCATTAGCTGACTTTTGATCATTATGTTTATGATGTCTGTTTAGAGTTCACAATTCATTTGATAATTAATTTATTTGGAAAATATTTAAGTTCCTACTATGTTCAGGGCCCAACCCAAAGGCCTTAGCATGTAGCCACTTCCCAATGAATTTGATGAGTTAACCTCAGTGTCACATCTCCTAAATAGAATGTAAGTTTCTTGAGATCACAAAAGTTTCATTTTTGTCTATATATCCTCAGCACTTTTGTGCAATGTCCATCACTTAGTGCTTAATCAATTATTGTTCATTGATAGGTTTGCAATTTCCAACATAACTTCTATAAGTTTCCTTCTTTTTTCGCCTATTTTTTGTGTGCCCACATTTTTCTCTACCTCTTTGTATTTTAAGTAGCAGAAGATCCATGTGTAGAGCCAGAATAAAACCTTGTTATAGGGCATTATACACAGTAGGTACTAAATAAATGGTCATGGAATGAAATTGAATTGAGCTACCCATAAGAAAGCTGAGGTTCAGAAAAGGGGAAGCTACTTGTCCAAGGTTAAATAATAAACAGAAGTAAACCTAAGCCAGTGAACCCAACTCTGTCCTTGTCATTTACAAATGGATTTTTGGAATTAAAAATTCATCCAGCATGTCAGGCTACCGCAAAAGAAAAAAGGAAGCCCAAAAGAGGAAAGCTGGGGGAGGTGCGGGGAGAGAAAGAAGTGATTGAAAGTGAGATAATCGTATAAAAGTTAAGAAAAATTTTTTAGGTCATCTGAGATTGAAATGAAAAAAATGTTCAATATTTATATCCTTTTAGTATTTTAATTTTTTCCTTTTTTAGATTTTCATGTAAACCTTTTTCCTTTAGATAGCAGAAGATTATGGTTTCACTTTAAAATCTCTAGAGATAAATTAAAACCATTCTCAAAGCAAGGTATTTAGTTCTCATTGGTATTAGATTTGTGAAGATCACACTGTGTGCTGTAAAACATTGGTTTGATTTTGAAAGCATTTTTCTGTCTAATATCAGCTATGGATTTTTACTTAGTGGAAACTCTTATTTATAAAAGAAATCCAGAACTAAACAAAGAAAAGCTTGATATCCAAGAAATAGTTTTTGATAGTCCTAAAGGAAATTTAAAAGATATTAATTTATTTTTTTCTCCATTGCCTGGATTCTCTACTCCCCCCTCCCCACTCTTCTCTCTTCGAAAGCCAATCCTAATAACATGGTTTTTTTTTTAAGAAAATGAGAAAAAAGAGGGGGAAAACTCATTGAAAATAGCAAACAAATCAAAAAAAATTCTTTCAATTCTAGGACAAAATACAAATATTTCAGTTCAGCATTTAAATCTCTTGACAATCTGCCTCTAGGCTACCTTTCCAGATTTATTACACATTAATCTCCTTCATGTAACTTTATGTTCCAACCAAATTGACCTATTTTCTATTCCCTATTCTGTTTCCCACTAATATTCCTTTGTCCTGTCTTTTCTGACTTTTGAGCTTCTTTCTAAGCATAATTGATAATCTACATGCTTTGAGAAGTCTTTCCTTATCACCCTAGCTGTTCATGTTCTTATCATGCATGGGTATGCTCATTTATATGTTATATTCACACATGGACTACCAACAGAATGTAAACTCTTTGAGAAAAGGTACCATTTTAATTTTGCTTCTCTATTCCTAGCATTATATATGTGCCTTTACATGGTTGTGCTGTATTGGATCAGAATAAATTGGATTGGTTTGTTAGGATTGGGCATTATAGTTGAAGCAGAAGATTTGTATTAGGGAATAGTAAAAGGTAAGCATTATTTGGTTCCAGCCCCCCCCCCCCCCCAACTTCCTCTGGCACCACTAGCTGAAGCTGAGGAGAGATGCTTCTGCCACCAAGTCCTCATGGCATGGATCTATTACCATGGAAGCAGACAATCCACTCTGAATTTATGTTATGAAACAGGCTCCCAGTCGATAATACAGTCCTAGAGTCAGGAGAAATAGATTCATTTTCATTTTCTAGGATGAGCTTTGAAGTTGTTGAGGAAGGATAATTAGTTTCCCTCTTCAAAGTATTTTCTCACATCGTTTTCCTGGAAACGACAATTGGGCAGTGCCCCAGGTTGGCAAATCTAGCCATAGCTTGATGAATACAATTCTGAATGCTGTCCTTGAGTCTGTGCAGAGTTTCCATGGCTCAGAATACAGTTTTGCTCAATTAATAGTCATGAATTTGGAGGGAAAACCATTTTTTTTTGTTTCTTTGACTTTCAAAATCCAGATTGGAAAGAGATGAACCTAGCATTCTTATGGCAAAAGTGAAAATGAACTTTGGAGGCCTCATGCAATTTATACTTTTCTCCCTGAAGGCATTAAAAGCTTTTCTGAGGATTCCTGATTGAGAAAAGAAAGACATCCTAAGATTCTGAATTGGAACTTTTTGAGCTTTGAGTCAGGACAAGGGGAGGCTTAGTCTGAGATTCCCAACTTTAGTTGGGAATATTTAGTGTTTTAAAGTTATAAAACTAGAAAAAAGGGCAGGTTCTTGGACTTTGTACATTTGCAAACACTACTTTTTGATTGGACATAAATGTTATTCCTTCAAAGAAAATTTTTCTTTAAATTGTCTTTCCCCCTTTTAGATATTTTGAATACTCCAGTCACGTTTTATTTCTACTATTATTTATATAGACTTGTGATTTCATTAGATTAGGGAACTTCCAGTGAAGAAATTCCCTTTTCTAATGCAGATCAGCAACTTCTCTGCATTTTATAATCATAGGGAGTTCCTTGGTGAGAGGTTAATTGATTTACTTCTGGTCACATATGTGTTGGAGGCAGGACTTAAGGCCAGTTCTTGACAATGAGGGCCACTCCCATTCTCTGCTGCCTCTTTCAACAATACTTAAAAAAAAATGAAAATAAAAATGTTTTCAAAATAAGACCAAATAGTGTATTCTAGATTAAGGATTATGATGCAAAATTCTGGAAAACTTAACACTAATTAAGAATAAATTATCTCACTTGGACATGATCCTAATTTGTTTAAGGTCACACAATCCAGGTTTGTCAGAGGTAAGATTTGAATACAGATCTTCTTGAATCAGAGGCTGCCTTGCTTTGTGTTTCTTTATACATCCTCCTTTTATTATTATTATTATTATTACTATTTATGATTATTATTTCTTTTAATTCTACTTCAATACCTCAAGGATACATGTGGGTTTCTTTCATCAGTGAAGATCATATCTCTCCTCTGCGTTAGGGAGACATGATGGGTTGAAAAATGTCATCACTGGCAGATAAAATGGTGATGAATCTCTCCAAACTTAGGCAGAGTCAGATGTCATCTCCTGTTTCCCTTCTTTCCAAATGGAGAACCCCTTTTTATTATATGCATCATTGGATACCATATTCAGAAACTTTCCAGCCTGGCAAGAATTTTCAGAACTAACCCTCTGCTTTTATATCTATGAGAACAAAGGATCATCTCCATTCCCTGATGAGGCTTCAGGATGATTCTAGCTCAATGACTTCTCATCTGTCAAATGAAGGGATTAGACCTGTAACCTCTAAGGCTTTTCCAGCACTAAATTTAGGACCCTCTGGACTCACATAGGGTCCATGTAAATAGAATATAAGGTAGGTTGGTACAATGTTATTCTCTCATTTTACAGATGAAGGAAAAAATGTCATCGAAGTAAGAGACTTAAGGGGTAACCCATGAATAACTTACTGATACATGTAAAAATCTCCTAAGCTAAACTCTATAGTTAGTAGACATAGTTAACATTCTATTTATCCTTTTTAATCAGATAATTCCTAGAATCCTAAGTTTAGACCTGAGAGAGGCATTAGTTGCTATCTAGCCCACCCCTATCATTTCACATATGAGAAAATCACATTCCAGATAAGTCAAGTCATTTGTTTCATAGAAGCAATAAGTGGCCAAAGTCATGAGTTCATTGTGAGCCCCTTTAGTTATTGTTGATTCATTTTGGTCATGTCTGACTCTTTTTGACTTCATTTTTGGGTTCTCTTGGCAAAGATATTGGAATTTTCCCATTTCCTTCTCCAACTCATTTTACAGATGGGGAAACTGAAGCAAATAGGGCTAAGTGATTTGCCGAGGATCACCAAGAAATAAGTATCTGAGGCCAGATTTGAATTTAGGAAGATGAGCCACTTAGCTGCCTCTTTGAGTCCCTTTAATTCTGAGAACAGGAAATATAACTAGGACAAGTATATGACCATTAGAGCATCTTATTATTAGAGTTCTTAGATAAAGAATAAATGATTACTTCTTTGGTGTTTTAAGGAGGAGATTCTAGGTCAACTCTAGTTAGATCAGAAAGCTTCTAAGAACTTTCTTTGGGGGGGGGATGGGGGGTTTGCAAGGCAATGGGGTTGTGACTTGCCCAAGATCACACAGCTAGGTATTTATTGAGCATCTGAGGCCGGATTTGAACTCAGGTCCTCCTGTCTCCAGGGCCAGTGCTCTATCCACTGTGCCACCTAGCTACCCCTGAGAACTTTCTTTAAAAGACTCTACAATACGGGCAGCTAGATAGTGCAATGGCTAGCAAATCTGGCCTCAGACATTCAATAATTCTCTAGCTGTGTGACCTTAGGCAAGTCTCTTAACTCCACTGCCTTGCAAAAAACCTAAAAAAAAAAGACTGTACAATGAAATTTGCCTTAATCTGAATCATATTGGTCAATTTGGATTACAATCTAGTGTAGTAATTATTTTTCACTTAGGTGAAAATTTATTTGTATAATTTTCTCCAAGAACACATTATAAACACTTTTTTACATAGTTATCTATCTGTGTTGTTCAAATTTGGTCACAGTTACTCTAGAAGTTAAGGAGGTTGAAGAACAAAGTTATGAAGAAAGTTTTTATAAATATCTGATATAAAATCATAGAATGTAGAGCCATCTAAGCTAGTCCTCTTTTATGAGAGATGAGGAGACTGAGACCAAGAAAATTCAAATAATTTTCTCAAGATTCTACTATGTGTGAAATGGCAGAACTCAGATTTGAATTCAGTTCCCTTCCTTTTCCATTCTGCTCCACTGCTTCAAAAACTTATGGCTAGGGGCAGCTAGGTGGCATAGTGGTTAAAGCACCGGCCTTGGAGTCAGGAGTACCTGGGTTCAAATCCGATCTCAGACATTTAATAATTACCTAGCTGTGTGGCCTTGGGCAAGCCACTTAACCCCATTTGCCGTGCCAAAAAAAAAAAAAACAACTCATGGCTTAAAGTGACTTTTCCTACACTAATTGCGTGAAATGAGCAGTACAAATAGTATTGCCTCCCTTTTGCAGATAATGTAATCGAGGCACAGAGAAGTTAAGTCATTTGCCCAGGATCACACCGCCAGGCAGTTTCTTTTCCTTTTTTCTTTTTTTTTAAGGAAAGATTATATTAATTTTGAGTTTTACAATTCCCCCCCCCAATCTTGCTTCCTTCCCTCCACACCCCACAGAAGGCAATCTGTTAGTCTTTACATTGTTTCCGTGGTATACCTTGATCCAAGTTGAATGTGACGAAATCATATCCTTAAGCAAGAAAATAATGTATAAGAGATAGCAAAATTACATAATAAGATAATTTTTTTTAAAAATTAAAGGTAATGGTCTTTCGTCTTTGTTCAAACTCCACAATTCTTTCTCTGGACAGGTGGTATTCTCCATCACAGATGCCCCCAAATTGTGCCTTGATTGTTGCACTGATGGAATGAGCAAATCCATTAAGGTTGATCATCTCCCCCATGTTGCTGTTAGGTTGTACAATGTTCTTTTGGTTCTGTTCATCTCACTTGGCATCAGTTCATGCAAATCCTTCCAGGCTTCCCTGAATTCCCATCCCTCCTGGTTTCTAATAGAACAACAACCACCAGATAGTTTCAGAGGTTGTTCATGAATTTAGTTCTTCTAAGATTGATGGTTTCAAGGTAGACATATTCTTAGTTCTGCAAGAATCTACTAACAATAGTAGACAATACTAACCACTTATTCCTACCTAGTGTTGTTCTATACTAGAGAGACAGAAACCATACTTTCAGAATAAATTCCTTGGTTTTAATATGGGACAGATCGTTTTTTTTAAAAGTCAGATATTAATCCACTAGAGGAAAGAGACAAGGATTCTAAAAGGTACAAAATTAGAGTTCAGCAAGAATTATCATTGAAAAAGAGTACCTATCATAGAATTTAAAATGAGGAAGCACCTCAGAGGCCACCTAGCCCAACTCCATATTAAAGATGAAGAAACAGGGGCTTAAAGATGTAAAGTTGTTTGCTTATAATTACAAAGGCAGTAAATAGTAGAAAATCCAAAACCTGAAGCTCTTATTTTTTGAATCAAGCATTCTTCTCACTATTTCCCTTAAATTCAATGAAAATAGTTTCAAGTGGGAATCTATTCCAATAAGGCCCTGATTCAGCTATTATGTTCAAAGTGAACCTTGTTAGATTCAGACTCAATTGAGAGTCAGTCATTAAACATTTATGAAGCAGGCCTTGTGATAAACTCTGGGAATAGAAAGAGAAGGCAAAAGGCAAATCCTGCCCTCAAGGAGGCCACAATTTGAGAGGTAAATTAAAAAACAGCAGAAAAATTATCATGATACTCCCTATTATTCCCACCTGGTGTTGTTCTATACTAGAGATACAAAAACCACACTTTCAGAGTAAGTTCCTTGGTTCTTATATGGGATAGATATTTTTTTAAACCAGAGAATGATCCACTGGAGAAAAGAGACAAGGATTCCAAAATTTGCAGAATAAGAGTTTAGAAAGAACTATCATTGAAAAAAGAGTCCTTCCAATTGATACTTCCAAATGATAATTTCTCTGCTTTTCCCCTTGTTTCCACACAGACAGAATGCCTCTTAAAGACATAAGGCAATCTGAAAGATTATGATTATTTATTTATCCTGACAAATGTTGTATGCATTATGGTTGATTCAAAAGGAACTTGATTTCCAAGTCCCAAAGCATCCATAATTTTTTTCTGTTTAATTTGGGAGGTTTTTCCATTCTCACATTTTTATTCAGGTTCTACTTAGGTGACAGTTGACGTGAATTCTTTTTTTTGAAATTTTACCTAGCTATGTAATATTTGTCTATCAGAAGATTTAATTCCAATTTACTTATAAGAAATCTTGGCCTAGGTGTTAAATTCTTATCATTGTCTAGTTCTCTAACTTTGGGAATGGGGAAGAATCATTTATCTTTTCAATACCTAAATTTCCTTTTTTGATAAGGAAATATAGGTGTATGAATTTTTCTCTTGACTGTCCCATTACAACTTTCTGATCATTTTCCATAAAAAAGGAACATAAATATAAGCTATAATTCCTTCCCTGAATTTGACAAATTGAAAGTTTGGGCACCATTGGATAAGTTTTAGCAGAGGACTTTTGTTTTTGCTTCCCCCCCAAAGGCAGCCATCAATCAACTCTCTATGGTTTAGGGAAAGATTTGTGACTTCTGACTTATTCTCTTTTCTTTTTTCACCCCCAAACATATTTGTACATTATTATAGGATCCTGTCTTACTTGATAAAGGTAACTGAATTTCTCCCTCCCCAACAAAAAAGGAAGTACAACTGATGAAAGTAAAGTAAGGGGGCATATTCTCTTCTCACTGAGCTCTGTAGCATTAACATTAATGGGAGTTATGAGTGCATCAAGAAGAAAGTATATCCCTAAGATGTAAGGGCTCCAGCCAGTTGAAATTAGCCTTTGTGGGTCTCCTGTGTGCTGCAGTACCAAGGGCTAATTCTTATTCCTTTTCATCTTTTGCCTTTCTTCACTGGGCCCTGGCTGGATCATTAGGCATTCTGTTCCTCCCCTTCTGAAGAGCACAGGCTCCAGTCCTGCCTGGCCCAACCAGTACTGGAGAGTGGAATGTCTCCCAGTTGTCCTAATGTGGGACCAAGAAAATATTATACTTGGGGACGGGGAGTTGGTTTTTTCTTTCCTGACTTTATGGGATAGTTGTGAACTAAGGGAGACTTTTATGTTGCTTTCAGTTCAATTGAGGACTTATTGGTAACTTCCTTTTCCACTGCACATTTTATGGATGGGACCATGAGTGTCTTTCTCTAATCAGTTACAGTAACAAATACTTGTTATCCTACAATAGAAAGGGGTGAAGAAAGAATCCAAAATGAAGGAGGGAAGTTAAGATCTAGGTTAATTTTACCAATCAACTTTGGATTTGCCTTGGCAATATCCAATACTGAATTTCTCATATGATCAGAGATCACTGATTGTTTGTCATGCCTGGTCCCATCCTTCATGGTGTTTTCCTTTTCATTGCTTTCATTCATATGAGTTTCTCTCATATTGTGCATTGACATCATGACCAAATTTTCTTTCATTGTGCTCACTCATTCTGACTGTGGGCAGGTCCCTTAACTTCTATGAACTTCAGTTTATTCATCTACTGAAAAAAAGAGTAATGAAATAGATGACCTCTGAGGCCCCTTCCACTAATAAATCTATAATTCTGAAAAGAATATTTATATCTTTCCATTTTTTTGCAATTTTGAAACAATAGAGATTCCATTTTGCCAAATCCCATTGTTGGAGGATATCAATGAACTGATTTCCTGTATAGTTAAAATTTTGGGATCCAGCTGTTCCTTCCTCCAATGAATAATAACACTGATGCTGATATTTGAGAAGAGAAGCTTTGCATAAAACAGTGCTTTCTCATACCTTTTCTTTTCAATAAGGTTAAGAGGACTCAGGCAAATAGAAAAGAAATGTGATTTTTCTATTTTTTTAATCTTTGCTTTCTAAAGCCTTTTAGAAAAACTGAAATTTGGACTTTTAGATTAGATCTGATCCCAAATTAAATCTTAAATTTTTCTTTTCTCTGAAAAGTAGTAGACTAGTAGTAGCTCTGAACCTGAACAAAATCCCCAAACCTCATGTCCCCGATTCAGATTCTGAATTTTAGTATAATTTTTTGGTAAGACACTCTTCAGAAAGACACAAGTGGAAGATGTTAAAGGACCAACTCTTAATTTGCATGCCAAAAGAAATACACATGATTTTGTCATGTAGCCTGCCATCACCATGGTTCATATATATATCCTGATGCTGAGCCATTTAAATACAGCAAATAAACAATTTGTGACCATGCACATTTGATAAGATAGGAAATGAGCTTTCTAAGGTCATTCATGGGTATCCCCCTGCCCCCCACTCACAACTGGTTCTATTGTACTGTATTTTACCTTAGTAGTCTGAAAGAATTAATGTAATACCCTAAATATCCTGTTATTCCTTTAGAAGCAATTTAGATAATAGAAAGAAACTAGGCTGAAAAAAAGCCACATTAGAACCAGTCAAGAAGAAATTTTTGTTTTTTTGTTTTCCTTAATTCAAGAACATAGCAACAGCACACCTGATGTCTAGATATTGTACACAAAAGATAGGAGCAGAACCCAGAAGTTGAAAGGACAAATGTCCAAAGGCAAGCCCCTCTCGGTGTTTCTCTATCTCCCTCTTCCTGTCTCTGACTTTACCTTTCTCTCTCCATCTGTCTTGGTCTTTCTATCTCCCTTGGTCTCTGTTTCTTTCAGTCTCTCTGTTTATCTGCCTCTGCCTCTGTTTTGTCTTTCTCTTTCTTTGTCTCTCTCTTTCTCTGTGTCTCATTTTCTCTGTCTCTCTGACTCTGCTTCTCTGTGTTCATCTCTGTCTCTCTCTTTCTGTATCTCTGCCTCTCTTGCCTCTCTGTGTCTCTGTCTTTTATCTATCTCATTATTATTATAATGATAGAAAGGGAGAGTTTTATGTCCAGATCTTTCAAGGTTTCCCAGTTATGCTGCTGATGCCTTTTAGGAGAAACTAGTCATTTTCCTTAAAATATGACTCGTTTTCCTGTAATGTTCTTTTTCAACCGTTCATTCATACTTGCTGTCTATTAAAATAAATCTTGCATTTTTCACTCTGAAGATGCTTAAGTTTTGCTTTTTTTAAGAAAAAATGGCTTCATTGATGTTTTAATGTCTGTGTTAAATGGCCACATTGTATTACTCTACAATGATAAACGAGATGATTATTTTACATTTTATGAAAATATATTTAAATTAGTTCATTTAGCCTAATGCAATCTATAAAAATAAGCTTTAAAGAGATGAAATCAATTAAAAATAAATGAAATCATATCTTTAAAAAATTAATGTTGAGTTATTGAGTGAAATTAATTTAATTACCCTAACTGAAATGTGTGACCAGGCAGCCTGAGTCCTGTGACCTCTCTAGGGAAAAGGGCTTTGTACAGCTAAGGGAAGGGTATATAGCTAAGCTCTTTTTTGTCATGACAATCCTTGTGCTGTTCACTTTGGACTTTTCTAGAATTCATGTGAGGCCATTTCAGAACCTTTTCTCATAGCCACCTAACCACCAGTGTTCTCTCCTAGTATGTAGGCTAGTTGAGAGAATGAGGAGTCTGATATGATGCTAGTGCAGATTGGTCAGAAGACACCTGCTGTTGATAATGGGGGGGGGAAAAATCTCTTGTCACATCTGAAGAACAGAAATGCCCCATTACTTAACTGATTTATTTCCATGCACTTCCGTTTGCATTCAAAAGTGACTGAACAAATCCAACAGAGTTGCTTCTTTATCACTGCCCACACTCTGCTGTTACCTTTTCCCCTAAACCTGTTGTCTTTTCTACCCACCACTGGCACAGACAATGTTTTCACCTTTTCCAATTAGATCAACTTCCAAGCAGATGTTCTGTGGCAAAATTACAAAGCACCTATGTCACATTTTTAATTAATCAAACTCTCCCTTGGAGGGATTTTAGTTTGTCTGTTTTTAAAAGATATCGTTGTTTTAAAAAAATTATTTTTAAAGATCTGCTAGTTTGTTTGCCATGTGTGGGTTCAAAGTGAAAATACCTTTTTAAGTTTGGCATCTCATTTAGGGACAACTTTTACATTTGTGGAAAAGCAATTAAAAGCAAAAAACCTCTTTGCCAACAGAGCAAAAGTCTATGGTTTGCATCCTTTTGTTTTTGTTATATGTTGTATTGTATTCTCTCTCCTAGGATGGAGAACCCTTCCTAGATAAATTGAAGAGAATAACCAAATGAAATAGCTAAAGAAGGATATTTGAAATAACTAAAGAGACTTTTGTTTTCAAATTCTTTCTACCCTTTTCCTTATCTTTTAATATACTTAGAAACAGTTGGCAAATCCCAATCTGTCCAGAGAAATTATTTTCTTCTTCTTTGAGAGGGGGGAGGAAGAATGACGGGGTTACAAATATAGTTCTATCATAGAACTTTATAAAGACTAGGTAGGTTTGCAAGTAAAAATGAAGAATTAAGAAGTATAAAGAGGAAACTTGAAATATATGGAATGTCAGACCAGGAATTAGGAAGAACCCAGGTTCAAAATTTACTTTCTATATGCCCTAGCTTTAAGATGATGGATAATTCATTTTCCCAATTTAAGCCCCCTTTTCTATGTGTAAAATGGACATTTTAGTACCCGTCTGACAAGGTATATCTGATGATATAATATTTATAAAGTGCTTTGCAAATATTAAAGGGCCATATAAATGTCATTTAGTGTTCCTCCTGGGTGAATGTAAACTTCTTTGGGAAGTATTTCTATCTATCTATCTATCTTTCTTTCTTTCTTTCTTTCTTTCTTTCTTTCTTTCTTTCTTTCTCTCTTTCTTTCTTTCCTTCCTCCCTCCCTCCCTCCCTCCCTCCTTCCTTCCTTCCTTCCTCTTTCTCTTTTTTCTTCCTCCCTCTTTCTCTCCTTCCTTCCCTACTTCCTTTCTTTCCCACTCTATCTCTCCCTCTTTCCTTTCTTTTCATCTTTTTAGAAATCATTTTCTTCCAAGCACACTATCACTGTGCCCTGGACATATGGGAAAGTCCCAAGGGAAGAAGTTTACTCTACCATTGCAGACCAATACCTTCTCTGGAACTTGGAGCCTTGGAGAAAGGTCTAGAGCATGGGTGTACAACCTTTTTTGCTCTTCTGGACCACATTGCTCAACAAAAACATACCAAGGGTAGCATGTAGAATTTAATATTTATTTATGACTACAATGGGACCCATATTACCAATGAGAATAATAATAAAATATAATAATGTAATAAAATATAATAAAGTATAATAATGAATATAATAATAAAACATTTACTTTTTAAACAAAAAAATAAGAACATGGTATTTTTAATGTGAACACTGAACCTGTTTTTTTCAATACCAGTATATCTGGTTTGATCGAGGAATATTTCAAAATGTTTATCTGAAATTTTTGTTCTATTTTTACTTTTTTGTATTTTTCACATAGGAATAAAGTTGCTTGCAAATATGTATACTCCCCAAAAGGGTTAAACCGGTCTGTGATGTTGCATGTATTTCATTTTTTGGTTTTGCAACATGAGCTACATGCATGGGCTTTGAAGGTCATGTGAAGCTTGCAGGTCACAGGTTGAACACATCTTGTTTAGACACTGGCATTGAACCTGTATTGCTGGTTCCAAGATAAGCTTTCTCTATACTGTTCCATGTGCTCTCTATAAGCCTATATAGTAAGTGCTCAATAAATGCTCTTTGATTTGAACTGGTTTTGATTTGCCAAACTGCACCAAAAGTTGGTGTCTGGTATTGTTGAATCCTATGTCTCTTTATGACTTTTCTTTCTAATTGTGGGGGTAGAGTTACAGGAATATTAGGAGTTCTCTTAAATGAAAACAGACATCATATCTGGTAGTGAATGGTGTTGAGGTCTTGTTATGGGGCAAGGATAGAGTAAGGATTAAAGTTTTGTCAGCACTGGAGCTTCTTTGAAGTTACTTGTCAGTTTAAGAATGATGGACACATCCTCCTGAGAAAGTCAGGGATTTTAACAAGGCAGAAAACGAAAACATTTTTCAGGGCAACGGCAAACAGAGGCAAACATGTTTGTTCATTGATGGAAATGACTGGTCAATTGCAACCAAGATGTTTTATGGAGGCATTAAAATGAACTATGCCCAGTTTTCATTGCTTTACTTTTTAAAATAAAACTCTTCTAAGCCATGGTAGCAGGCAGGCTATGTAGTACAATGGAAAGAACTTTGGATTTCTAGACAGAAGACCTGGGTTCCAATGCCAGCATTGCTGCTTACAGCCTTGAAGATGTTGAACTAGAAATGCCTCTAAGATAGAGGTAATTTAAGAAATACCCATGAGGCTCACACCTTTGCTCTTACTATAATTGCTGCTCTTTAGCTGCAGATTCATCCCTGTGACCTCCTGTCTACCCGCATGTCATAAAAGTAACATGGGGAATAAAAAAAAAAAAATCTACCTTTGGATTAAAGGTCAGAATACTTACAACAAGCAGATGAGTATTTCAGTAAAACGAATGTTGGATCTGGAATTGGGAAGACATCTTCCTGAATTCAAATCCAGCTTTAGACATAGATTAGTTGTATGACCCTGGACAAGTCACTTATGCCTGTTTATTTTAGTTTCTTCATCTTTAAAAAGAGATGGAGAGGGTAATGATAAATCACTCCAGTATCTTTGCCAAGAAAATCCCAAATTGGTTCATGAAGAGTTGAACACCACTAAAAATTGAGTGACACAATTGTTTTTATTCAACCCTTTTGTTCCTCTCTGCTCCAAGGGACCTTCTAATTCTTTGGCGTTTGGGCTACCTAGACCTGCAGAATGTGTCTACTTCTATCTAGTTCTATGAATTTATTAGACTCAAGATTCTACTTTCTTTCTTAGATGTGAAGTATTCATTAGTTCCTTCCTTTATTAAATAATCACTTGATCTCTCCTCATTGCTTGCTTAGATCCAAGATATCTATCCTACCTTTTTATGGCCTGTTTTATTCCAGAGCTGTCCAGGTCCTAGAATGACTTCCTTGGACCTAAACCAAAAATATGATGAACTCATAACCAACGTACCTTTTGACTTCCCTGTGTGGTGCTATCTGCTCTCTCACAATCACCGCTCCAGCTATACTATGGCCAGGCAGAATTGATGAATCTAGAGATATTACATTTTTCAATTCGATCTATATATCTGCTCCCACTAAAGAAAAACAGGTGAACTTTATCCTCAACTGTGAATGGGACTGACTCTCAGCTATATACTTCTGTTCTTCAGAACAAATTATATAGTTCAAAATTAAGTAGAGCTAATCAGTGACTTCTATTTTTTTTTTTTAGGTTTTTGCAAGGCAAATGGGGTTAAGTGGCTTGCCCAAGGCCACACAGCTAGGTAATTATTAAGTGTCTGAGGCCAGATTTGATCTCAGGCACTCCTGACTCCAGGGGGGGGTTCTTTATCCACTGCTCCACCTAGCCGGTCCCCAAGTCAGTAACTTCTTATACATCTCAATAAGTGTTTATCATTCATCTATCATATACTAGGTATTATAATAAGTTTTGGAGATTCAAAGGCAAAAGTGAAGCAATCCTGGCCCTCAAGGAGTTCTCATTCCAATGGGAAAGATAATATGCAGAATGACTTAGAGATAATATAAATAATATATAAATGTAAGATAAAAGATAGTTTGAGGATGGAGTTCCTTTGCAACTATAGGGATTAGGAAAGGTTTCAGAGATGAGGAGGAAGTGCATTTAAGCCATGGAGGACAGCTGAATCAAAAGTCAATATTCAGAAGTTAGAGCATCATGTATTATGAAAAAATAAGGAAGTCAGTATGGCTATCTTACAGAATATTTAGAAGAGAGAAATGTTTAAGAACAGAGGGACTATAGTTCCCACTTTTTTCTTTCTACATATATATTGACTTTCCTTTTTCATGCTATTTTCTAGAATTGTGCCAGTAAATCAAGTCAAACTCACAGTCTTATAATTTGCCACATAAAAAATTATTCCAATCTAGTATATATTGAATATATTTATGTAATATGAAAGGAAAACTTTTTAAAAATAACTTATTAGCTCAGTATGAGTTGATAGACTAATAGGATAAGAACCTTTGCTATGCACAGAATGTGAAAGGGATAAGAATAGAGATGATAGGAGAGAGGTAGGTAATAAAATGATTTAATTATCAAACATGTTTCTAGTTGATCCTAGAAGAGGTAATGGGGAATAGATCAGATCTGTGCTTTATGATCATTTGTAGAACTCAAGTCAGAAACAAAAAATTGAGGCATAAATTCTGCCTCAGCTACCTACTGTCCATGTGATCTTGGACAAGTCATTTAATGTTTTAATGTCTAGGAAAGTCCTTGAGATTATCTATAAATTATGACAAAGGAACAAAAATATGTTAAAGCCTTTCTTAATACAGAAAATTTCTTGATATAGAATTTCTTACATCCCTGATATCATGTTTTTATGGCAAACTATAAGACTGTGAGTTTGACTTGAATTACTGGCACAATTCTAGAAAAATAGCATAAAAGAGTGGGTCAATATAATCTAGAAAGAAATAAGCTATGATCACCAAGACTCAGTATGGCTTTATCAAGAATATCTTGGTAGATTAATCTTATTTTTTCATGAACTTTGCTTAAATCTAAAAGCATTTTCTTTTTCTCCCAGTATAAACTAATCCCTAACTATAATGAGGAATCTGCCTTTGTTGTTGTTGTTCAGTCATGTCTAACTCTTCAGGCCCCACTTGAAGTTTTCTTTTCTTTTCTTTACTTTTCTTTTTTTTTTTTTTTTTTTTTTTTTGGCAAGGCAATGGGGTTAAGTGATTTGTCACTCAGCTAGGTAATTATTAAATGCCTAATGTTGGATTTGAATTCAGATCCTCCTGACTCCAGGGTTGGTGCTTTATCCACTATACCACCTAGCTGTTTGGAAGTTTTATTGGCAAAGATATTGGAGTGGTTTATTATTTCCTTCTCCAGTCCATTTTACAGATGAGGAACTAAGACAGAGTTAAGTGACTTGCCCAGAGTCATACAGCTAATAAACATCTGAGGCCAGATTTTAACTCATGAAGATGAGTCTTCCTGATTCTCATCCTTGTGCTCTATCCACTAAAAGTCTTAACTGCCACCATTTATATATATATATATATATATATATATATATATATATATATATGTATGTATATATGTCCGTGCGTGTGTGTGTGTGTGTGTGTGTGTGTGTGTGTGTGTGTGTATGCCCAAATTTAAGACAAATCTGTAGGCTTTTCAAAAGAAAAAGAAAATACCACAATGTTGCAATGACTACTTTCTTATGAGTATAAATTCCTAATCCACTATGACATATAAGCATACAAGGTCTTTCAAACATTGGTTTTATCCAAATGTCTGGTTCATAAGGTCACTAATTTAAAAGCTTCCTCTTTTTTTTCTTAAGGAATGTGAATTTATTATAGATTCTTAGTCACTGTGTCCTATTTATTTTGGGAGGTGAGGAACAGAACATGAAAGACCAACCCCAATGTGGTGAATGTTAAGTTAAATTCAGATTTGTATCAGTCAGTCTTGTTAATTTAAGCCAACAGTGAAAATGATTGACAAGAGTTTGTAGGAGTTTCCCCTCTCTTGTTTTTTTTTTCCCTGAACTTCCTCTTCTTGGACTTTCCTCTCTAGAAGAGAAAACAGTCAGCCCATTCAGTGGCCTTCAATTGTTCTTGTACTCTGCTAATTGCAAAACTCCAACTAAAAATAAATACTTTGCCATGAGTCAGTAAATGGAATACATTAATAAAGCTTGAGTATTTGGCCCTCTCCCAGACTCTAAAACTTCATCATGTTGCCTGCAATGACGGCTTTGAATTTCTGTTTAGTGTAAAGGAAAATTACCCTATACATCCTTTAATTCCCAAAGGCATATCCCTAAAAGCCTTATTCGAACTTCTGAGGTGCCTGGACTAGTATTTGAGCTTAGAAAAGCTGTTGGCAAATCCCAGCGAAATTTTCTGACAGATTCATCTTTTAGCCTTTGGGAAAGTGAAGGTGCTGCAGGCAAGATATTTGATTAATGCCACAAAAAAAATAGTGTTGCTGGCACAGCTGGTATGTTGGGAGAAAAATTCATCACTAACTCTAAAACTGCCATGTAATTTTCTACCAACAGTCCTTTTCCTTACTTGACAGAAGATTTGCACAGGACAAACTAGGCTGACAGGGGACAAGCCAGCCAGCTGTTGAGGTATCTCTAAACATGACAGATAACTATGTTTTAACTCAGATTAATTCACTTATTACAGGTAGACCTAAATCACTGGTCATTGTCAAATCAGTTGTCACCACCAGCAAATCATGTCAGATTTCTGAACAATAATATTTCCAATTTTAAACAGTTGCTCTAACCTTGGCCCTTGCATGCTGAGAGACTGATTCCAACAAGAGGCTCGGGACTCCTTGCCAAGGAAAGCAGCACAATGAATGCCCAGTCTGCTCTAGCAATGTCCAAGTCGTTTGTTTTTTATGAGTCCAGAGGGAATGGAGAAAGGGAGAGTTCAGATTCTGGAAATGAACAAAATTAGAATTGGCCTTTTCCACGTCTTTCCCAATATCCCTCCAACTATTCCCCTTTGTCTTCCTATAGCACTCTCCAAGGTATTTGTTGCTTTGGGCCCAACCAGTAATGGGAAAAAAGCAAAAAACACACATATACACACAAACACACACACACACACACACACACACACACACAGAGAAACCAATGCACAATTCATTAATAAAGATGTTGGCAAGCTATCAATCCAAATGACTAATTAACAAACTTTTCCAAGCTGGCATGAAATTCATTCCTGTCCATCCTGGAGACTAGTGTAAAATATATTTATTTTCCCCCCTTATCTAAAATCCCCAAAGACTAGAAACTATTTTAAAAAGTCAGGAGTATAACTGATCATTATGTGACCACCCTCAAGAAAAGTGTCAAATAAAAGATAAGTACACTAAGGAAAGAGAACTTATATCTTTGTTTGAGGGACTGAGGTTATGTATAAGACTATTAGACAGTTTTGTCCAAGTACCCTCCTCATGGAGCCTTCTTGTGGAGAGAGCAAGGTCCTGATTCACAGGGTCAAACATTCTGTGGGGTCTGGAGTGCTAGGAGGTGGATAGCACAATTGCTTGAATGTTTTAACTCCACTAACAAGAAAAACATATATATTATACACCATACTACACCATAAATTTTTGATATATGTGTGGTTTTTATCTAGTATATTCAGCACTAAACTTGATAGTTCTCATTCTTATGCAAGAAGGGAGGTTCTGACAGTCTTTTTCTCTAGTCCAAGGGATTAGTCCATTAATCCAAGTTGTATGGCCAGTAAACAGTCTCTTTGAGCAGTAGCCATGAGGATTGTATCAGCCTTCTTCCCATGTTGAGGTTGCCCACAGATAGTAGATAGAAGCAAGAAAAAGAATTCCAAGATGATATTTTAAACTGGTGCATTATACTTCAACTTGCAGATATTCCTGAAGGAAGAAAGAAGAGTTTGGAGATAGCTCCTCATGTCTGAGCAGTATGACTTCAGGGTTCTTGTGTTTCCACACTCTTCTTTCTCCATATATCTCTCTTTGTATTTCTCTCTAGATTGTCTTTAGGACAAGGCCCTGGATGGCCAGAGGTCTTGAACTCAAGAAACATTGAAGGATTAGGAGAAGATTCCATTCCAAGGTCACTGATCATTGCAACTTTGACATCCCCAGAGTCTTTCTTTATTTCCTCATTGGTATCCATTCAGAAGATGCAGTCCCCTGGTTTTCAAAGATTGCAGGAACTTGGATCCAGGGATCAAAAAATGGTATTAAGCCTACAACCTAACTAAAGTGAATTTTTACTATTTCTACTTTATACAAAAAAATCATAATCAAAATGGAATAGAAATATGAGAAAGCATGTTGTCAATTCAAACTCAGTATGTGATCATGAGAAAACCATCTCAAAGCAAACTCATTCTCCTAGTCACCTAATGTCCACAAATGGCATCAATAATTCTGTTATTCAGCATAAAAATCTTGAAATCAGCTCTGATGCCTTCCTCTTCCTCATTTCACATCCCCCGCATCTAATCAATATTATTTTTGTCCTTCAAAATATCTTTTGCTGTGTACCCTCTTTCTTATTTCTTTTGTCATTGCACTAGGTAAAGTCCTTATTATCTCATATATATTGTGCTGACCTTACTAATCTTCTTTACTTTCTACCTTTCAATATATCATGTATACATGATATTCCATTGCCCAGTGATTCTCCATAAATTACCAAAAAATTTATATAAACTTTTATTCTGGCATTCAAGCCTCTTCACACTCTACTGATAGCTACCTCTCCAGACTTATTTCAGACATGTTCCCTATTTAAACTCTTAACTCAAAATATAATACTATTTATCAGAGGTAAGACTTGAACCCTGGTGTGCTTTCTATCTACTCCTCAATGCTTCTCTTTTTAGTAGACTTCAATTCTTTATCAGTTACCATGTCTAATTCACTTTTCTCTCCATTGCTCCTGATCTAGTTCCTTGAGCATGCTTAGTTTTGTATCCCTAGTACCTAGATCATCACAGGCACTTAATGATTATTGATTGACTGACTGTATGACCAACAAATGTTTGCTAAATTAATGAACATCAACCATTCATTCAGAGTGCACATTTATGGCTAACCATTTTGAACATTGTCAGTTAGCCCTAGATCCTTTTTTACTTCAATGGCAGGTTTTTGAGACTAAATTATCTGGATTATTGTTTTAATTTTTCACTTCCCCTCAATTGATACAGTTGACAATAGATAGTTAAATTCTTTAAACAATTAAAATATGAGACTGAGAACCTGGTTTGTGAATTTGATTGTATTCATGCTTGAAGCCCAGGTCATTCAGTAACCTCTTATTGCATTCAGATCACCCTTGCTTCATGAGTCCTCCAGGATTTCTTTTCTTCATGTTACCTCCCTAGATGTCATCGGAAGATGCAAGGCTTGATGCCACTTATCTGTTATAAAACATAATACACAGACACTAACCCAGAGTAGATGATTCCCTTTTGAAAGCCTTGCTCTTTGGTCTAGGCAATTCTATTCTTTTATTGGACCAATCTCAAAAGAATTGCTAATATTTATACATTGCTTTAGGTTTTGCTAAACTGCTAACATTTATATGCTGCTTTGCATTTATTATCTCATTTGACCCAAACAACAACCAGAGAAAGTAGCTGCTTTTATTATCATTCCCCTTTTTACATTAAAATGGCATAACAACAACAGCAACACTGAAGCTTAGATTTAGTGACTTGATCAGGGTCACACAATCAAGACTCTGAGGCAGAATTTAAACTGGTCTCCCTCACTACTGTGCCATCTACCTACCTAATCACAACAATGAACTCTATTACAGATTGCTAATTAAAGAGCATTTCGATGTAAGATAAGACCCAATAAGCAGATGCCTCCTACTGAAATTTAGACTTCCAGATCCTTAGGTTTGAGTGTGACTTACACTGGATTTGTCATAGCATCCTCGGCTTAACATTACTTTTGCAGAATAATTGATATTGCCTCCTCAACTTAGTATTATTTTTTAAAAGGTTTTTGCAGGACAAATGGGTATTAAGTGGCTTGGCCAAAGCCACACAGCTAGATAACTATTTAAGTGTCTGAGGCCAGATTTGAACTCAGGTACTCCTGACTCTGGAGCCTGTGCTCTATCCACTGCTCCACCTAGCTGCCCCAACTTAGTATTACTCTTGAAGAATAATCAGAGGTTCTGAGGAAGGGAAAGTGTTGTATATGAGGAATACTTAGAAGACCAGTTTGAATGGAGAATGGAGAATTAAATAGGAATGAAAAGAGCTAGATGAGAGGCAGTTTGTGGAGGTTTTATATGCCACGCTAAATATTTTTTAAAATTCTTAGTATTTTCCTCAGTCAATAGGGAGCCACTGAATATTTTGGTGAAGGGGAGTGACATGTTTAGATCTATTTCAATCAATCAAAAATCTTTTTACTGATTATCTATGACTCTATGCATAGCACTCAGGTATTATGAGGGATGAAAGAAATTAGGGTAAGGTCTCTGCTTCTACAGAGCTTACATGCTCATTGGAGAAAGAATATTGTTTGTGCTTATGTAAAGTTATTGTGCAGTATTAGTCAGCCCATGCTCAAATGCTAATTTCAATGGAGTTTGGAATAAGGTGATAACATTATAGCCTAGTGATTGAGAATGGCTTTTTTTAGGGGGTGGGGAGAAAAAAGGGAACTTAACTGGTTTCTGAAGAGTCGATAAAATTCTAAAAGATTGAGAGGAAGGGAGTGAGTATTATAGACTGGTAGAATATAAAAGAAAATTTTTGCTTCCTTGCCTGACTTTTTCTTCTTTAAAAAAATAATCTAGGACAAAAATAAATGAAAGAATCAATAAGGAGTGAGAAAGCATTTATTAAGCACTGACTCTATTACAAGTAAGGTGCTAGGTGCTGGAGATACAAATAGAAAAGAGATACAGTTCAAGCTCTCAAAGAGTTCACATTATAGGAGGGAAAAGTCCTGGTGGTGGTGCAGTAGGATTGATGGCTAGACCCTAGAGTACTTAGAGGCTGGCCAGTTAACTGTGTTGAGGATTATGGAAGAAATAGGAGTAGAGAGATGATTAGAGCTAGAAAATTTTGGAACATAGCAGAAGTGCAGATGATAAGCACTGGATTTCCTTTCTCCTACCAGAAACAACTGGACATAGTAGCTTAGTGTCCAATAAACATGGGATACCAACTATTATGTTAAGGATTCTTTACTTAACAAAAACTGTGGGGAAAATTAGAAGGTAATCTGGAATAAATTAGATTTGCACAAACATTTTACACTGAGCCACATAAGTTGCAAACAGACAACCTTAATATAAAAGAGTACACCATAAAAAAAACTTACATGAAAATGAAAGGATTTTTTTTGCATAAGTAAGACTAAGAGATATAAATGAGCATAAAAGATGTCCAATTTTGATAACATAAATTGAAGTACTTTTATATAAAAAAATCAACAACTAGAATTAGAAGAGGAATTAATTGGAAAAAATTTTGCAGAAAAATATTTATTTGATATATGAGATATATAAGGAATCAATACAAATATATAAGAATAATTGAATAAGATATAAGAACAAAAAACATCTCCCAAGAGATAATCAAAGTATACATATAAACAATCTTCATTCAAATTGTCAGTATCCATATGAAAGAATGTTTCAAATCACCAATAATAAGAGAAATAGAAATCAAAATAACTCTGACATGTTTTCTTATCCCTATCAAATTGAGAAATATGACAAAAGATGAAAATGGGAAGTGTTTAAGTAAATATGGGAAGATATGTACCCTAATTCACTGCTGAGGGAGCTTTGAATTATTTTAACTATTCTGAAAACTAGTTTGGAATTATGTCATAACATCCTCCACAGTATGCATACCCTTGGACCCAATGACACTGATACTAGGCAAATACACTTACAAAATCAAAGGCAGAGGGAAGGACCTACATATTTTATATGTCTATTATATCCAGGAATGTGTTGTCTTTCCTTTCCTTTCCTTTCCTTTCCTTTCCTTTCCTTTCCTTTCCTTTCCTTTCCTTTCCTTTCCTTTCCTTTCCTTTTTCTCTCTCTCTCTTTTTCTTTCTTTCTTTCTTTCTTTCTTTCTTTCTTTCTTTCTTTCTTTCTTTCTTATTCTTTCTTCCTTTCTCTCTTTTTCTTTTTTCTTTCTATTATCTATCTAACTATTCATACATATATTTGTGCATGTGTACATATATGCATATATACAGACTCACCAGAACTTTTTGAAGTAACAAAGTGTGTCTTTGTATGTGTGTGTGTGTGTGTGTGTGTGTGTTACACACCTCCCCCAGGACTTTTTGAAGTAAAAAAAGGACTGTTCATTGATTGGAAGAATGACTGGACAATTTATTATACAACAAATGAAAAATAGAAATTATTCAGAGAAACCTGGGAAAATGCATATAAATTGTTGCAAAATAAGTTGAACCAGGAAAATAATTTATGTGATAACCACAAAAATGAAAGAGAAAACAGTATTAAAAACTTAGCAATTCTGATCAATACAGTGATTAATAATGTCTAAAGAAGTCTGATGGTGAAGGATATCCCCTGGCTCTTGGTAAGGAGGTGGTAGACTGATGCAGAATGAGACACTTATTTTCAGATATGGATAATATATTGATTTATTTTGTTTGACTATACTTATAAGGTTCTATTCTATTGAGGAAGTGCAGTGTACATGGGTATCAGTGGAAAATGACAATGGTATAAAAAAGAAACGAATATCAATTAAATATTTTAAAATAATAATGTAGGATTTAAGACACAAAGTCCTGAGCTCACATGATTTCCTTTTTCTTATTATGTATGCTCTCAACAAATCTCAAATTATATTAATCATTTATTTGATTCAAATTCATCCTTGAACCTTGGAAAATTGTCCAATATATATTTTCTAAATTTTGCTAAGTTATTGGACTGCTACTCTCCCACCTTCAGAAGATGACAAAGCTCTCATTACACATAAAATTCAAGTCCCCTCTCATTTCTGAGACCTAACTCTGTTTTTGTCATATTGGCAAAACCTCATTAACTAAGGCATTTCTGTGATCCTGAAAGTAGATTAGAAGAATAGGTTAGCCTATTATTTCCTGGTCCTGAACGTGCTCATAACCTATATGAAATAAGACAAGCTTGCAGATGATTAAAAAAAAACGCAAAGGTTACTATGATTAGACATGCCTGCACACTATTAAACAGTTTTCTTTAATAACTAAATGTGAAATTTGTTTCCCAAGTTCAGATAGGATGCCATGTGAAGGTAAAATTGAACTACAGTGTGAAAGTTTTCTCTTTTGGAAAATTCTCCTGTTAGCAGACTTACTCTTTATATGCCTTGTGATAATGAAATGGAATCAAAGGAATGAAATTTGAAACCAAGTCTTATATGACCAAAAAGGTGTATTATTTGGAAGGTTTTTGATGTGGGCATATTTTACAATTTGACAACTTGGAACTTTGTAAACTGGCAATTGGGTACAGACGAAGGTATCCATTTATCTCATATATGTCTTGTTGAGGCAAAGCTGTCAGAAGAAATCTTATCACATGGTGCCCCATTTGTTTTCTGTAGTGATTTATGATGGTTTTGAAAAGGTCTTGTGATCCCACAGGCTGCCACGATTCTCTGACTTTTCTCTGTCAATGGATCAGATTTTTGACATTTTCTGAGAGCATTCAGAAAAGATTTGATAAATCAGCCTTTGGTGTTTATTTTAATTGATCTGAGGCCCATTCCTTCAAGAATTCATCAAGTACAGTGACAGGGTCTGGGTGTGCTGCGGTAAAATGAAAGAATTGGGTTGGCCATGCTTCTGTGATGATGATAGAGATATTTTGTTGAAAGTTTATGCTCACAGACGAGAAGATGTCATAACTAATTTAGTATGTTGTAAATCTCTTGACGCAGATTCTAATTCATAAATCTCATCCATCACATGTGATTCATGGAACTATAGACAACCTTTGATGAGAGGGTACTTTTGTGTATGTTCCAAGTTCTTTACATTTTTCCCCCCTTCAAACATAAATCACTCTAGAACAACAGAATTCTATTATGAAATTGGAGCTACAAATGCTCACATTCTTTTGCATCTATTCTTCTCACAAAGGTAAAGAAAGCTCTTTCCTTTATGAGATATAGATAAATAAAAGTTATTTCTGTGGGAGAATGTCTGTATGTGTGTAATGATATATATATATATATATATATAAAATCTCTATATACATAGATAGATATACTATTTATATATATTGTCGTGTGTGTGTGTGTGTGTGTGTGTGTGTGTGTGTGTGTGTGTGTAGTGTGTAGTGTGTATGGAAAGATCTCTTTTCTAAGAATCAGCCAAGCTGAATTAAGTTCATTTCAGTAATCTTTTATTATGCTTATGTTATTTCAGGATCATGAGACAGAGAAAGACATGAGAAAGCCTTTCTCTCCACTTCCCCCTTCACCAGATTTTTAAGTGCTTTCCCACAAAGAATTACTTTGTATACATTTTTGTATTTCATTTTCAACATATCCATGCATGTTATTCTCCTTTCTGCCACCACATTAGAAGATAAGCATGTTGAGACTAGGGACTTTTTCATTTTAGTCTTAGTATTCCTAGCACCTAGACTAGTAGCTAACCCTAGTAATTACTTCATAAGTGCTTGGTGAATGAATCATACCTCTTTGTGCATTGACCTATCAAAGAACACATCTATCCAGAGCACAAGTTGAACCAATCATTTAGCAAGAGAGATGTATAAAAAACTTAAGTAACACAGTGCAGCTTTGACACTCTCTGAATCTTCAAAAGAACCAGAGGAAGAGTCTAGTACATTAGGATCATCTTTTATAGAGGTTATATTTTATGGAAAGACATAGAGAAGAACTATAAAGTATCAGAAATGGTGGAGTGCTTGGAATCCATGGTAGTATTGGAAATGCCCTCACTGATAAAATCATGGCTTCATTAAGATATATAGATTCCCATCACTAATTTCATAAACCAAAAGAAATATCACAAAATTGTTGTGATACTCTCTTTGTTTCAAGGTTTCTTTACCTGTGGTGCACAGACCCTATAAATTCTAGAGATTCTTGTCTCTGGATGAGAGAAAACTCATGATGTGGTGGTCCTACACAATTTTATTTTATTCATTTAAAAACATTATGCTGAGAAGTATTCCATTAGCTTCAAAGACAGTGAATGGACTCCTTAACACAGAAACCACATGAGACACAATATTTTCATCTCCCATGTATTTCCTTAATTTAATTCTTTTTTTCTTACTCTCTTTCAAATTCACAAACAAGATTAAACTTCTCCTAACAATGTACTCTCTAATCCAGCAAGAATATAGAGAGCTCTTGTAGAATCTCAGCTAAGAGAATAGTAAAGGTGATGGATTATGCATGGTCCTTCTATATTTTGATATAATCTATTCATCCCCAAATGAAATCATGAAGAGTTGGATATAACCAAAAGCAATTGAACAGCAGAACAGACCCAAGTGCTACAGCAGTTCAGAGAAAGAAGTTGTTTTATATGTCTTAGAGTACTATGAGAAGAGGAGATAGCATATTGTTGCAGAAATATCATTGGATTTAGAACTAGCTCTGTCATAAAATACCTATATGACTTTGAATGAATCACTTAACTTCTCTCCTCAGTTTCTCCATCTGTGAAATAAAAGTTTGTGGTACAACAATCTTATGATTTCATAGAGAAAAAAGGATATGAGTTTACTTTCTTTGGGGTGGGATTTAAGATTATAAAAGAAACATGTTTCAATCAGTGTGGTTGTTTCCTGGTTAGATTTGCTTGCTTGTAATATCCTCTTCAATTCAAAAAAGTCTCATGATTTCATAGAGAAAATAAGACTCGAAATTATTCTTCAAGATGGGTGTGATTTGAGATTGTAAAAGCAAAATGTTTCAAATAATATGGTTATTCCTGATGGAGATATATGTCTTGTATAATGACAGCAATAGCAGTGTCTGAAATAGAATCTAGAATTCATATATCTTTTAAGTAGGCAGCATTAACATAAAAATCATAATATAAAATCCTGTTTAATCCACAAATATAGGACAAAGACACTGTGACAACTGGAAAACTATAAGTAATATGCAAATTTGAGTGATGGGAACTGGACCTGCAATTTCTTTAGTATAGGGAACTCCTGGATGGCAAAGTCTCTCTGGCGATACATTGTCTTAGAGAATTGCCTCAGATATTGAGATATTTAGTGACTTACCCTGGGTCACATAGCCACTAAGTGTCAGAAACCAGATTTGAATTTGAATCTTCTGGCCATACTGCCTCATAATATAAAAATTTGATTTTCTCAAAAATTATCCAATTTCTTTCACAAAGCTTGAGCAGGTAATACGTTATGTAGTTAACTCTTTTAATTCTAGAAAGGTCATCTAGTTCATTGACCATTCACCTACCCATTTATTTTATAAATGAAGAATTTCTCTTATTCTGCTTTGTCTCTATTATATTACACACACACACAGAATGTCTAAAAAAGGAGCAACAAGAAATGGAAGAAGTAAGAAATTAGACTAATCCACATATAAGATAATTAGCTCCTTGAATAATCTAGACCTGGCCATATTAAAACTCTAAAGGGAAAAAAAAAGGTAGGTGAGAAAAGGTTGCCAGAGTAAACATATTCTTCCCTCTCCCTCTCCATACATATTCTCCCCTTAAAATAGGGAAGCATTAGAAATGATGAAACTCCTAACAGGGGAGAGGTCATTTAATCAGATGACACAGTGCAAAATGCCATGTCCCTAATGCAGGGTAATTTGAAATAAACTCCAGCTCAGAACCCGTAATGAGGAGGTAAGGAAACAAAAAGGCAGAGGTCCCATGTCCGAATATAAAATAGGTAACTTTTAATGACCGTGAAGGGCAGAATGACCAGTAACAACCAGCTTCAGCCTGAAACAATGCAGATTGGCAGTCTCCTTTCAAAGAAGCCTTTTGCCAGGTTGTTTCACTCCTGGTGTGCAAGACCCTGGTAGGTTCCATCTTGAAACCCTCCTGGTCAACAACAGAGCCCAAAGGTTTTGAACTTTATGGTATTCTTTTTTGGCAAAAATTGAGTCTTCTATTGCTAAGAGTGAGGAATAGCAAAGGAAAGGAGCATAATTCTCTCAAAAGCAATTTTTACAAAGAGTTTAAAAGATGTGTGGGATTCTGAGGAAAAGTACAGTTTGTTAGAGATATTTGTACAATCTTTAAGAGATACACTATCACTGTCAGAATTATAAAGTTCCTTGTGTCTTAATAATTCAAACAACCATATATGATTTTGTTCCTGTTTTGACTGCCTGCCAATTTAATCAATTGATAATGAACCTGATGTTTCAGTTGCAAGAAAATTATAAAGAATCAAAAGGATGAAACACTCACAATCTAGAGGAACAGATTTGACAGATCTTTACACATTGATCCTCTCTCAAAGACACAAATAATTTGAATGTGCTTGGAGCATTAATCAAATTTTCAGATCCCACTGAGCCTGCCCAAGTGGTGACCCTCGTTATTTACATCCAGATTGTGAGGAAATGTATTGAATAAGCAAATGTGTTGCATACGGTTATCTTTTCACCACTACAAAAACTTTGTCAAATTTTCAAAGGCTTTGATGTCTCAAGCTGTTCCTCCTTCACGGTGGGGAAAAAATTAGAGGAATGGAATAGGTGAGAGCAAGAACTCTAGAACATGGTTCATACATCAAGAATGTCTTGGGCCTACTAGATTCTCAGATCTGCATAAGTGGGATATAACAGAAAAGTTCCCTCCAATTCCTTAAAATCAAGTTGAGTAGATAAAATGTTTGCTCACAAAACAAATAAAAGCATGATACAAAATAGTAACAACCCCACTTTGGGCATATGGGATCTTAGATTTAGAGTTAGAAGAGTCATTATTGAGATTAAGTATATCTCATTTTACAAATGAACCAGTCATTTAAACTAACTTTTTAAGAAAACTGTTCAGATTTGAGGTTAATCAAAACATTCCATCATGCATAGCCAAAGGCAAATGGTACTATAGTGAGAAATATACTAAATTTTATATCAGAAGACTTGGATCGGAATCATGGTTCTATCACATAAGCTGTGTGACTCTGCACAAGTTATTTTGCCACTCTGTGCCTGTTTCTTAATCCATAAAATGTGAATAAAAACACCTGCATTTCCTACCTTGAAAGGTTGTTGTTAAGCTCAAATGGAATAATACTATTTGTGTCATCCCATCTTCCCATTTTACAGATGAGGATCTGAGGTCTAGAAAGGTCAAAGTGATTGGCCCCAAATCATGCAATAATAAATTCAGTGGCAAAAACAGTTTTTTTTTAAATTCATTTATTCTGACTCCATATATTATCCTGTCTCCCTCTAGAGAAACATGATTTTTTTTTAGTTTTTTGCTAGGCAAGGGGGTTAAGTGGCTTGCCCAAGGACACACAGCTAGGTAATTATTAAGTGTCTGAGACTGGATTTGAACCCAGGTACTCCTGACTCCAGGGCCAGTGCTTTATCCACTGCACCACCTAGCTGCCCCTGAGAAACATGATCTTAAAAGGGCCTGAGATTCTTATGCCTTCATTTTATAGAAGAGAAAACTGGGATGAAAATAGATTAAGGGATTTTTTCCTTTAGTGCAAAGACACACATATAGTTGCCTTGCTGATTTCTCCAGTTGGCTCTAGACATAGAAGATTCTTATTTAATAAATAAATAGATGTTGACTAAAGAACTATTTTATGAATTATATATCAGAACAACCTCAGTAAATTATCTAGAACCTCAAATTGAATTAGTAGTAAAATTCTAATTTTCCTAACTTGGATCAGAAAGACTAGGGCTCCAGCCTCATTCTATCCATGTGACCCTTCATAAGTCACTTATACTCTGAGAGACTATGTTTCCTCATCTGTAAAAATGGGAAGAATAATATTTTTAGTACCTAACTCACAAGGTTATTGGGTATATTATAAAGTCCTTTGCAAATCTTAATGTACTTTATAGCCAGTGATTGTTATTATAATTATCTTTTCACTTCCAATTCACTGTACTCTATACCCAGTGGCATGAGATAGCCTCAAATGACCATTTCCTTTTTTTTTATATAGTCAGAGGAATAAACCAAGAGACAAATCCCAAGATACCTTCCACCTCTAATTTTGGGATCCTCTGGTAGAATTTGTTTTTGACCACTGACTTGGTGGATTATTTTGGATATTCACTTAACACTTGATCTCAGTTTTTCTAATTTGAAAAATAAAAATATTACTACTAAAATTGCTGAATAATTTAGGTCTAGGACATCCTCAGATACTTTCTAGGTGTGTGACCCTGGATAAATCAATTAACCTTGCTTGCCTCAGTTTTCTTATCTATAAAATGAGCTGGAGTAGGAAATGGCAAACCACTTCAGTATCTTTTCCAAATAATTCCAAATGAGGTTGCAAAGAATTAGACACAACTGAAGTGACTGAACAATAGCAACAACTGGACAGTAGTTTGGGGGCAATGATCAGGGCAGTTTGATTGTTTTGCCTTTATTTGAATCCCTAGGGCTTAGCATTGTACCAGAGAAATAGTAGGCACATAATAAATGCTAATTGAGTACCCCTATCACATTACTTTACAAAAATGGAGTTAAGAGATTGGCTACTGAATGTAAACCAACCTGAACTGTCCTCACCCTACCAGCTCCATTTTTAATTGGAGCCACAAGAACCTTTTTAAAAACATAATTTGACTTTTTAGATTAAGGAGCTTCAAGTGCTTTGCAAACCTTAAAAATTTTATCTAAATATTGGTTGCTATAGTTATTAAATACCAAGAGTTCAATCACACAGCTAATACTGCTGGGAATTTGCTTCTTTAACATGTCTTGGCAAATGAAAATATATCAAGTATAAGATTCCAGGGAATAGCTGAGATTAAGCTTAAACTTACAGGACCTCACTAATGAAATTCTCCTCCATACTGATTTGTGCTTGGTGCTGAACCTGTATCCAGGAGGCTAGGTAACAAAGCAGGTGTTTAGAAAAGCTTTGCCCAAAGGTATCCGGTTCCTGTGATCTGGCATTGCTCCAAAGGCAGACTAGAATGAGCTGGTGGAGATGTTGTCAAGGAGATTGATGGAGTAAGCAATTTTGAAATTTCCTCTAACTAATTATATAGGCGCAGTGGTTTTTCACCAAAGGCAATAGTCTGAGTTGGGGAACTATCCATTATGACTTTTTGTACTCTCTGGCATCTTCACATACTTGGTATCCTAGGCCGGAGAAAGAATAGAGATGGAGTAGAGAAGTGAAACCCTATTCCAAAAGAGACCTTTTCAGATTTATTACAGATCAATAAGCAGATGAGTATGCACAAATTTTATTTTTTCTGTCTCTTTCCAATTTAATTTTTCACTCCTATTTTTATCTCCCCTCTTGCATGTCTTTGTAAGTTAGCAGGAATACATATGCAGTGAAAGTATTTATTTACATGATTGCAGTTGTCACTTATTTTCCTAACATTTACAATTTTAAGAATAATATAGCTAGCATTTATATGGCACTTTAGAGTGCAAATACTGTATCCTCACAAAAAATTGGGGGGGGTAGATGTTTTTATTACTCCCATTTGATAGATAAAGAAACTGAGCCTCTGTTTCTTCATTTGTTAAAGGGGAGATAATATTTTAATACCTTCCTCACAGAGTTTCCCTGTATAGTCTAAAGACTTTTGAAATCCTCAAAGCACTTTAGAGCCAGTTATTGTTTTTATTACCATTATCTTTTGACTTTGAGTCTGTTGTGTCCTATACCCAAATGCATAGTATAACCCCCTTTTAATACAGAGAGGAATAACCACCAAGTTCTCTTCCAACACTAATTTTGGAATCCTGTGCTAGAATGAAAGAAGTTCCAGTGTCACAAAGCTAATTGTGTATAGGATTTGAACTCAGAATGTCAAGTCTAGCACTATATCCACTGTGCAACCCCAATGCTTCATCCCACTGACTTTCCCATATTTCTTGTACTTCTGGACTCCAGCTCTATCACCATCAGTCAGTCTTCTTTCTTCATGCCATCTGTCTTTACCATTTTCCTTATCATTGTTATTTGTTTCCTTGGATTCTCCCAACTTTCTCCATATATTTGTTGATTGACTCACTGTTTTCTTTCACATTATCCTTATTGCCATTACTTCTTTATTTCCTTGGATTTTGTCTCCTTTTTCCATGTATTTTTTAATTAAATATTTCATTAATTTATTTTCCCAATTACAGACAATGGGTAGTTTCTCTCTATAATTTTTGACTGATCCATTGTTGGATTTTTTAATACTCTTTCCCTTTCCATTATTCTTGAAGAATAACAGTGATGACTGATTTTCCTTGAGACCCTGGAATGATGCTTTCAACTTCTAGGTTCTCCATTTCCTAGCTAATTCAACAAGCCACTAGTGTTGGTCAACCAGTCAATGAACATTAAGTGCCTAGTATATGCCAGGACCCTATGCAAGAGAAACAAAAGACAACCCCTACCCCTAAGGATTTAACTCTACTTAGGGACTGCAGGGGAATGATTAAGTTCTGCAGCCAGGAAGAAAATTATGTGATGTCTTCCCTGAACTCCCATTAATTAGATGATCCTGGAGGAACTTCCCAATATCCACCCTCAATCTGCTTTAATCAGAGGGAAAGAAGGGCTCAAGAGGGCAAGGTAAACTGAGGTAATATGCATTGCAGAGTTGATTTGATTTTGCAGGAAGATGAATTTCTGGAGGCAATGGAGAAGTCCAAGTGAGAAACTGGATGGGAAATGATGAAGTGTATGGTGGGACTTCTCCTTAAATGAAGATCTAGGAGGAGGAGCTCATTGATATATACACTTCACCTTCTTCCATCTGAGAGTGATTAGTGATAAAAGAGAGACTTTGAAAAGGCTGCTGGGTTCTTGTATCAGAGGAACTGAATTTAAATCCTGCCTCTGAAACTTTTGACCTTGGAAAGATCATTTGACATCCTTGGTTCACAGTTTCCTCATCTGTAAAATAGGATGGTTGAATTAGATAGCCTCTTAGTATTCTCATCAATGCTATAATTCTGTACATTTCACCTATAGGGCAAAAGAATTTTCCCATCCCTGAGTTCACCATATCCATGAAATCACAGGACTTGTTCTGTGAAAGGCAGGTAGATGAAAGGCAGCACAGGAAAAGACTGCCTCCTTAAAACAACCTGTAGTGTTGAGTCCCTGTTTGGACCTCATATGTTGAGTCCTTTTCTGTATTCCCTCAATCTTCCCTAGGTGAGCATTGAAGGGGCAGGAGACAAGGAAGACAAGGGTGACAAGTCCTCCAAGATCCCCAAGTACTCCAAGGTCTCTGTTTATTGAACAAAAATACAAGTGCTTAAATTCCTCCCCAGTTTCTAATCCACTCCCACTCTCATGGCACTTAGTAAATAAGGTTCTGGTGCTTAAGGACACCAGGTGATGAAGTTTCACAGCATTCCCATACACAACAGTCCCTAACACTGTAGTCAGAGGAAAATATTATTTTCCATTTCTAACATTTACTAGCCTAACCTAGAATTTTAAGCTCTCTGAATCTCAGTTTTTTCATCTTCCTAGTGGGAATAGTATACCTGTCATGATTACCTAATATAGTTGTCTGTAAGGATCCAATGAGGTAATGGATGTAAAATGAAATATAAATTTCAGCTATTGTTATTCATCAGGCATGTTATAACATTATTAGTTTGAAAGGACTTGAATGTTTCCTGCCCAGTTAAAAATGTTCACACATGGAAATTTCCACAGCACAATGCTGATCAATCAAGGAATGATTAGTTCTTAACAGAGGTTAATAATACATATCAGAGTTATAATTGTAACAGTGAAGTCTGAACTCCCTGATCAGCCTTTTGTGCATTGTTATTTCTTGAGGAGTCTCAGCCACTTCACTTTTTTCCCCTTCTTAATTCACTCCAGATCTCTCTATCCCCTCAGCAATCTTGCTCCTCTGAATATACTTTCTCCTTTCTATTTCCCAACTCCCCTTTATAGTTTGTCTTCTATTAGAGTGTAAGCTTCTTGTGTATAAGAACCATCTTGCTTTCTATTTCTATCCCCAATGCTAACAGTTACTGACACAGCAAATGATTCATACATGCTTGTTTATCTATCTATCTATCTATCTATCTATCTATCTATCTATCTATCTATTAGGTGAGCCCTCTAAATATAGTCACTGGTGTTCTTATGGGAGAACTTATTTTCTCCATGTATTTCCTTGGTTTTTATCTTTAACAAAATATCATCCATAGTTTAATGATCATTACATTTATAGAGATGTTTGGTTAGTAATTGTTAATGTTTCAAGCAGCATTTGATAAGAAGGCTGATAAAATTTTATGCATCAAGCAATTTTCCAGAAACAATTCTCTAAAAATCTAAACTCTGAACACAACCCACAGAGATTTCAAAAGGCTTTTGTAGTCTAGATCAAACTTTGTGTTCATTTTGATGGTAAAGACAACCTTTAAAAAATATAAGTAACCTACTCTCACTATTCTCTTGACTATAAGTCTAAATTTTCACAATTTCATTTGGGCTATTAACAACAATAGCAAATAAATGAGAATATTTGGAATAACAACTTAGAAGAAGCATATCATTAAATGAATGTGCCTTTGCCACATTGTCTCAGATTTGTTTAGTATCGCAATTTTTCCCATTTCTTTAAAAGATGGTCTAAACTGTTTAAGGAATGTCTGAAGTTATTGAGGCTAGGTAACAAAGCATGAGTACAAGCATGAGTCATGTACTTTGATTATTTTTGAGGGGGAGGAAGCAAGGGCAGTGAAAGCAAAAATCCATCTGAGCATCCAAATGAAAGTTCAATAAAAAGATCAACTTCATCTAAAGATGCTTCTTTGTTTTCTTATTAAGGGTTAAATAAGCATATTTTCTATATTAAGCTTTGATGATTAAGTCTAGAGTTTTAGAAAGATGGCATTTTATAACAAATTCAATATAAGAGAATTTTGCTAGACAAACTCTTTCCTTCAGACAGAGGCAGAAAGATCTTGGTTTAAGGCTTTATAGACATAATAACTATATGACCACAGGAAAGTCAATTTACTTTTCCCAGGCAATTCTAACTCTATAAGACTGTAAGTCACAGTGGTTAGTGGGCATTTGCAAACCCAAGAATTCCCTACACTGATGAAATCACAGGTTCAGAAAAGCAAGGAAAATAAAACAAAAAACCAACAATAATTTAATTCTATAAATACTGGAAGTTCATTATGCCTGTCACTATTGCCTCAAAGTTTTAGGGGTTCTCTAAAAACAGTTTGTTTGTGACTGAAAGCTAGTTAAAGGTATTCGAAAGGTGTATATCATAGGCTCCTAATGGGATATTTAGAATTCCTGTATCTGTCAAAATGGCCATCTCCAATGGATATTCAGTATGCCAGCACACAGGTTGGAGAACTGTGAAGGAAATTTAAAGTCAATGAAGGAGATAGTATTTGGGGGCTTCAGGGAGTACAAAGATAATTGTGGATCAATTGTGCCAGACAATTTGAAGCAACTTAAGACTGCCGTCAGGACTTTAATTGTTTCTGCTGCAGAGTTTGAGAGAGCATTTAGTTCAATGAATGATGTGTTAACACCTAGTTTCAGTGCTCTGTCCATTAGTTGTATATCATCTTTGTCTTTTTATTAAGCTGCCTAGTCCACTGCTCCATATGCTTAAGCCCAACAATTATGTCAGGAAGTGACATATAAGTGGTGGCTGAAGTCTGAAATTGTAGGAATATGGCAGAACAAGATTTCCCACATTTCTGTCTCAATAGAACCAAATAATTGTTTTCTTTTAATTGGAGAGACCGAATTGTTCTCTCACCTTTAATCTGGGCTCTTGTATATATTAATGGAGAAAAACTGGGCATTTTTTCCCCATGCAAGGAAAATGGGGAATTAGGCAGCTTGACATCATGAATAAAGGTTGACTTTGAGGTTAGGAAAATGTGGGTTCAAATCTTTCCTTTGACATATATATATATATATATATATATATATATATATATATATATACATATATATGTATATATATATATATATACATATATATGTATATATATATATATATATATATATATATATAATAGCTGTGCAGCCAAAACAAATGACTTAATTTCTTAGTAATTCACAACTTTCTAAGACTATGAGTTACAGAGAAGTTGCCTATCTGTATTAATGTTGGGGAGAGTGGAACTGAAGTTTCCATATCAAGAACTTTCCACAATGGAAAATCAAAGATCTGCACAAAATAAGTAATAAATAAGTAAGTCTGTATCAACCTGATGGAATTTATTCCTACTATTAAAAAAAATCACCATCTAGGGATCTCTGATGTGTACTTAAAAATAGTCAAAAGTCCTCTATACTTTATGAATACAGTACAACAATAAGAAATAGCAAAAACAGTAAGGGGAATGGGACATAGATAAATAGATTTAGATCAAGTTATATATATTATTTGCAACACTATGGGAATTAACATGATACAAAGCAGTCTAAAATTTGACAAGACAGTCAAGGCATCAAATTTTATTTGACCATCAGCTTTACTGTTATTACTGCTATTTCCATAGGTATTCCCATAAACTCTTGAGATCTATGAATTAAAAAACCAACCACTAACAGTGCCTTAGTTTAGTAATAGGTCTGAGCAATAGCAAACTTCCCTACATCTTTACAGTAAGAACTGTTAGTCTCCATCAGTCACTCCAGTTTTCTTTCCTTTTTAATGTTTTGTTGATCACTTCTTTTTAAAATGGTGTCACTTCCCAATGAGTCCCTTTTCTTCCTTTAATAAAAGCTACCCTTTGAGCTAGTAGTTATGGTAAACAAATCAGCTCATTGACCATATCTAAAAATGCATGTCTTCCTCTGAACCAATAGACTGCCAGCTCTCTGACAGAAGAGAAGAGGAATGCTACACTAAGTGCTCTGCAGTTTTGGTCAGTCATTGAGCAGAGTTCTGAACTCTTTGAAGTTTTTTTTTTCCTTTACATGATGATTATGAGTATTCAATAAATTGTTTTCCTGATTGTATGAACTTCAATAGTCACAAGAAATATAAATCTATATGATTGTACGGAGTAGCTTGTGATTTCAAAGCATCAGTTCAAACTCAAGACATTGTCGCAAGTACCCTCAGATTAAAAACACTTTTCTTCTTTTGTGTGTCTCTGAAAGTAGTTACAGTGACTTTTCATGTTGCTGTTGTTGTTGTCTTATCTGACTCTGTAATTCTCATTTGGGGTTTTATGGAAAAAATTGTCATTGCCTTTTTCAGGTGAAGAACCTGAGGTAAACAGGGCTATGTGACTTGCCCAGAGTCATGCAGCTAATAAGTATCTGAGGTCAGATTTGAACTCATGAAGATGAGACTTCTTGATTCCGAGCCTCGTTTTCTATCCACTATGCCATCTAGCTACCATATACCTCTTAATATTTTGCATGGGATTTTATTTTTGTCAATTTTCTTAAGCACTATCCCCATTTCCATTCTGATGGCTATGATTCACAAGAACTTGAATTGATTCATCCTCCTGAATTAAATGTATGTTGTTTTTTTAACATTTTTTACAGTGCCTCTTCCAAGCCATTACTATTCATTTTTTAACCAAGAGAGGGAATTTCTCTGTTTGGAACTGAAACCCTTTATCTGTTCCCAATCTATCTTCCTAGACTTATTGCTGTCTCTTACCCACTCTTTCTTCCAATCATACAATTCTACATGCTCATTCATATACATAATACTCAATCTCCAGCCTCTGTTTCTTTGATAGTCTGTCCACAGTGTCTGAAAAGTTCTCCCTTCTCACCCTCACCTATTGGAATTCTTAATTCCCTTCAAGACTTAGATCAAATGCTACAGAGGCTCTTCTTCATTCCCTAAGTCTTTAGGCTCTATCTCTAACTCTGTAATTACTTTGAATTTACTTTATAAATATTCTTTGTTGGCTTCTCTGTGTACACATGCTTTCTCTCCAGTAGAATAAAAGCACCCTGAGGGCAGGGACTGTTTTGTTTTGTTTTAATGTCACTAGTATCTAGCAAAGTGATAGGCTTGTTGAATTGAATTGAAGGAAGAAGGAAACTTTTGGATCAAGACTTATTTAATTTAGGGTTAAATATCCTTCTTGCAGGTTTGGAAGGAATTTAACTTGGGTTGATTGGCTCAGAGTTGTGTGTGCCTGTGTATGTTTATTGGGAATGAGGTTGGTCTCTGTTGAACAACTTAGAGAGTAGCCCTGTCTCCTTGATGATAAGTTGTTCAGAGTAAGGGAAGAAAACAGGATTTCATTTATTGAATATTTAATTCTGGACAGCAGTTTAATCAGGATGGGGATTTGGGCAATTGCTCTGGCCCCCTCCTAACTTAGTACAGTTGCAGTTCTTAGTATTCCTTAATTATCCCACTGAGATGTTTGAGAAGCAACTAGTAGTGAATGAACTTGGCAAATCAGCTATTACCCGAGTAATGAAATACAAATACATATGTTTGACAATTCTGCAGGGAAATTTTTGAAGCCAGGATTCTCAATGGATTGTATTGGCCAAGAGAGGGGGAAAAACAGGTGTTGTTATCAAGTTATATCTACAAACAGTTTGACTAGAGTTTTAAAATAATGCACAGATTTTCTTTGCCATGGATTCCAAACATGTCAATTCATCTATGGAGAGGCCCAATTGTCAAATAGTGAATCAATATCCTCCCCAGTGGAACTTGGGAAGGGAGGGCTCAATGTGACGTATGTTTAAATATTCAAGGCTTTCACACAGACAGTATATCTAAGGATGCATATCAACTTCACATCTAACCTTAAACAAAGCAGAGATCAACTCTACTGAGAAAATTGATTTTATTCCACAGTAAGGCAAGGGAAATTAGTAAATTCAATATTTGTAGAAAGAAAAGAAGCTGAAGCCAGCTATTCCTGGTGGTCCCAGATTGTTCTTTGTTTTGGTAATTATACCTTTATGTTTTAAGTCTCATATTTACACTTTCAGAAGGGCTTGGAATAGTTCATGCATCAAGAATTCCTCTGAGCTCCCAGGTTCTTCAGTTGTACCACAATAAAGTTATCCCTGGATTGTTACAAATTGAAAATGAGTTGTAACTTGAGAGTTAGAGCTCTTTTTCTTCTCTCATTGTTTAGGGGTATCATTTGTGCTGCATCCCTGACTGACAGCCTCTCCAGTATCCAGGTCTTCACGGCACTGGTACCTCAATGTGGTAGATCTTTAACTTAGGGAAATAGGAAGTCAAAATTCTCTTTAAGTTCCAGAATAGAATCATGAAAATGATTACTTCCCGATCTCTAGGCACCTGTACCATAAGACACAGGCAGAAATATAGCTCTGGGATGAATTTACTAATGTTTTCTATTGGATGGTAAGCCATTCTAAAGCTACGAAAGCCTTCCAAACCCCATAGGTCTCCATTCTGCCATTAGCTGTACCAGTTTAAACAGTGTGCTGCAAGAAATATTGACAGGTCAAGTACAGCTGGGAAGAGAGTGTGTCCCAGTGGCCTTTACACTGACAGCTTCTCCCACATTAAAGAGTTAACTAGCAGCCAACCAGCTCAGAGTGGGAGCTAATGAATGAAATGGAGATTGATATAGACTCTCTTTGGAGGTGCATCGATCGGTATCTTCTGAACTCAGCTTAGGAATTCTGCAGGCAACATTGCCTGAGTAACCCGGGCATGGTGCCCATTAGCAAATAACTCTTTTAATGTTGGTCTTCCATTGATACAATTATTGTGTTGTGGAGTGCAGTGGTACCCATGGACACTTACATTGCATCCAACTTTTGTGGCAGCAAACAGAAGACGGGTTTTTGGAGACTGGACTTGATTTTTGCCAGTGTTTAAGAGGGACAGACCAGTTAATTGCATTTCCTGCATTTTATTTGCATTTTAACCATCAAGCACAACCTTCAGTATTGAAGTCGATTCTATCCTTGCCAGAGGAGCATCATCAAGTCTGTAGCACAGGATCTCAGTCTTTGTTATTGGTCCCAATTCTTCTGATGATATCACAGTGTGATGGTATCACATTAACTCCTTTATCCCCTTAAAGATAAGACTATTCTCCTTTTTGAGATCAAGTTAAATTTGGTAGAGAGGACCTTGAAATCTTATGACCTTTTTCAACTTGTTTTTTAAAACTCACATGCATTAAGTTTAGACGAACGAACTAGAAACTTACATTAAGACTTCACTGGGTTGGCTCTTTTGGACCGTTCTTCCTTTAGTTTTTTTCCCCCTTTGTTTTGTTTTGGATTTTTTGTACTTTTAATGTTACCAGAAATACCAGATGTGAAAGCTCACTCCACCGATGCAGCTCAGCAACTCATTTTTAAGTTATAGTCTTAGAAAGTTGCCTGGAAGGAGATGGGACAACAGCTAAAAGGCACAATGCATAGAACACCCCATCAAGAGTCAGAAGGTCCTGAGTTCAAATTCAGCCTCAGACATTTATTGCCCTGGGCAAATCACTTAATCCTGATTGCTTCCAAACAAACTTGTCTGGAGTCACTGAGAAACTGTGATTTGTCCCCATGGTTGGAGGTAGCACTAGAACTCAGCTCTTCCTCACTACAACTTCAACCCTCTTTCCACCGTCCCATGTTGCCCATCATTTTTTTTTTGACATCATGATGAATGAAGAGGGCTTTGTGCTATTTTGGGAATTGTTCTAACTTCTCCTAGTTGTGGTTGGATTTATCTCATTGAACTCAGGGCTCCTGTGCTCAAGTTATTTCCCGCTTTGAACAATAATGCCTTTATATTTTGGTCCCAGAGGCAACAATTTGGTGACACCCCAGTGTTCGAAAAGCATTGTAGTTGCCAAACTTACTCCTAGGAAGTGGATGAGCTGCTCTAAGATCATAGATGTAAAAATGGAAGGAACCTGGGGCAGCTAGGTAGCACAGTGGAATCAGGAGTTCAAATCCATCCTCAGACAATAATTGCCTAGCAGTGTGACCTTGAGCAAGTCACTTAACCCCACTGCTTTAAATAAATAATTTTTTACAAAAAAATGTCAGGAACCTCTGTACTATTTGGTCTACTACCATGCCCTTTCCCATTTTACAGATGAGGAAGACCAAGATAGTTAAGTGATTTGCATCAGACTGCACAAGTAGTCAGTGACACAGGTGGAATTAATTCAATTTCTCTAACTCTAGACTCCCTGCTCTTAACCCACCCACTGTCTCCTGGGAGTTCTTGCTAGGGCAGGGGAAATACAGTACTGGGTGGAATCAGCTCATAATCCACTGCATATTATCTGATTCATATTGCAAAAATCTTGCAGAATCTCTCTGAGTCAAGTCCTCAGAACAGCAGTTCTGAAAATCAAAAACTCTGTGTCAGCTTCTGGTGACCCCTAAATTGCTAACTTCAAATTCAACCATAAAGATTAAAAATTCAAACTCAGAATTCCCTTGGCAGTGAATAATGGACTAGAGGCTTAATTTCTCTTGCCACCAAATTATCCTTGTGAGGAAGGATCGTGAATAGGGATCTCAGTGGAGTTTTAGAAAAAAGTAAGCTAAAATTAAAGTAATTGTATATTTACAGAGAATTGCATTGCATAGTCAGCAATGTTCTTTCTTTGTTTTCTGGAAGCATTTTAAAGCATCCTTATAGTCAGAGAGACTTTGTAAAAAAATTTATTTCCCATGATAAAATAACTATTTTGATCATAGATGAAAAATGCACCTCAGTTTTGCCATGAATTCAAGTATAAAAATGCCAGTTTTCTGTGATATCATTTTTAGCATGAACGATGAAAAGAAGGAAAATTTCCTGATGACGTAATGGACTTGAAGTGAATCTTTTTTTAATTGAAAAAGAGTAAAAACCTTACTGCAGATTTTGGCATCTTCCTTGCCACCCATTAATCTCATATATCACTTCAAGCCACCTGTTAATAATAAATGACCAGTAGTTCAGGACCATTTTCTGTAGTCAACTCTCTTCAGTTTGGAAACACTGGTATGTTTGATCCATCATATCATTTATAAAACATTATTTAAATACTAATTTCACACAATATACTTAGTGAGGGTGATGATATAAAATCAAGAGAAACTTTAGCATTTGTAAAATGCTAGATTTTCTACCGACTTTTCAGAAGTGTGGGGGCTTATAATTCACTTTTGTTTCCTCCAAGATAAAAAATAGATTATACATCATTCAGGAAACAGAAAAAAAAATTATAAGTAGATTTTGCCTATTGAATGTAATGGATTGTCAGGAACACTTGACATTATTCTACAGGCGAGGCCACGTAAAATCAATACATCTTAGGCAAGGTTTAATTTATTTGTAGGTTCTTACAACAAATGACTTACCTTTTTTGTTTGCTGTTTTTCTTTTCAGCTTTTACACTCATGACTAGCTACGGTTTTATCCGTCTCGTTATTATGAAACTCACTACAACGGGCTGATTGTGTCATTATTGAAGCTTTATTTTAAAATGAGAGGGACTACAAAGCATGAAAATGAAAAAAAAAGAATTGAGGAATATAGAGTTTGTGCTGGGACTTGATAGTGTTGAGATGTGGCTCTTCTATATTGCCTTCAAAGTATGTGCTAGGCTGTCAATTTAATCAATCAACAAGTATTTATTAATTACTGACTATATACCTGACACTATGTTTGGTCCTGAGGATTTAAGTACAAAAAAAGAAACATATATTATTCACAAAATTTTGCATATAAATAGAAGTAAATAGATGAATATAAAATAGAGTAAATAAAAAGATAGCAAATAAATCAATAAATATAAGTACACATTTATGCAAAGCAGTTAAATTCCTGAAAATTACTTTCTCCCCCCAAATAATAGGATATATATTTTTTTGGTTTGATAAGATGAAAGTGAGAATTACTTCAGAGTCAATAGCTACCTCACATAGTGCCTGGCACAAAGCTACCCTTTAATAACTTCTCACTGATGGATTGATTAATTATTTCCCCCTGCTAGAAATAGAGACCAGTCTCAGGGAGGTGCCATTTAAAATGTTAAATGGGGAAGAAGGCATTTGTCTTTTGTTTTTTTAAGGAGGCTGTACTCTATTGGTATTATTGGGGAATTTAAGAATAGACTAATAATGTCTTTCAGTTCCCAACATACAAATGCAAATAGTTCATCTTTAGGGGAAGAGAGTCTTCTTTTCTATAATAAATTTATGGGAAGATTCTTTTCCATGTTCATTCAGCCAAAAAACTGGATCAAGAAACACATTTCAGATCAGTTGACTAACAAGAGACATGGACTATGAGCCCACCACTTGCTCTTTCCAAATCATAAATATCTCTGGTTTCATGACCAAGTTGGAGAGAAAACTTTGTAAGTAGGAGGTGTTACATCCTTGTCCCTTTTTTACCGGGTGGATGCATTTCAACCCAAGAACAGTCTAGACTCAAATGAGGAAGTAGAAGCTGTATAAGAGATAGATCAACCATGTCAAAGCAATTCTTTACAGTGGTAATGGATATGGCAAATGTGTGGATTTTGTTAGGATTTCTTCTGACAGCCATGAACACAGATATATTTTAAAGTAATATAACTGTCCTAAATCTCTAGCCGGGAATACAATGACTTCTAGTATTATTTTTCACCACTCCAACAACTCTCAAGAAGTTAGATTTGATGAATTCTTTAAAATTATTTGACTTAGAAAAGACCCTGCACCATTTAACCTTGGTTTTGTTCTACTCAGCCCTGCACCTAAGTTCTGTCTGCTGCAATCTATCATGAATGTTGACATTGAGAAAGCTTTTTTGAGGGACCACCGTTGAAGCAAAAGCAACCTCATAATGTGTTGTGGTGGAGAAAACACTGGAATGGGAATGAGGAGACCCAGCTCTGCTACTTCCATTTGTATGTGCTTGGGCAAATTACTTATCCTCTTTGGGTCTCAGTTTCTCCATCTGTAAAATGAGGATGTTAGACTAGATGTCCTTTAATATGTCTTTTAGGACTAAGTTTCTCTTTCCATGATGAGGTTGGAGCAGTTGGCTTTTTAGGTACCTTTCCAGCTCTAGTTCCTATAAATGATATCATGATGCTGGTATCCTTGAGATAGGAAATATAGACAGGTCAGTCAAAAAACTTTAAATCATTAAGTCCTTCTATATTCCAGGTATCATGCTAAGTGCTGGAGAAACAAAGAAAGATTCCATTTTTTTTCAACAAGGTCACAATCTTATGATAAAGGAAACCTGCAGACAAACATATACAAATGAGTTATATTTGAGATTAATTGGAAATAATAGAGGGAAAAATAGGACCAAAACCCTATTAATAGCATACAATAGGATAAGAAGACTCCACAAAAATCAACAGAGAGAAGATATAGGAAAAAATAATATAAACTAATTGATTTGGCTAGTATCTGAAAGAAGGAAATCAGTCAAATAAAGTACCATTAAAATTGAAACTATGACTCTCAGCACTACAATTAAAACTTGGTAACCTCAATATCCTGCAAATTTATTCATTAATACTATGGTCTTGTTAAGTGTAAAGAAGAAATGATAACATTTTGCTATTTGCTTTTAAAAAATAGTAACTAATTTTCCTGGAGGAATTTCCAAAGATATGGATGTAGTTTCCCCCCAAAAAAGTCCTGGAAATGAATTTGTTCTGAAGATCATCTCAGCAGATTCAGAGGCCATGAATATTTCATTCTGTACTCAGTTTCTTAATTCAGAGTTCTTTTCCACAGTCCCACTCCTTCTGAGTTTAGAAGGTTAGAGTTGACATTCAGGGGGAAACTTAGTTAAAATTATTCCATCACCACATCAGCATCTGTTTTGGTTAGAGTCCAATAAGCCATTCATATTAAATGAAACACTTTAAAAAGTGTTTTTACATCATATTTCTCATTCAATCTATTCAGTAATCATTTGGGGTAGATATTATTGTCCTTGCACAAATGGGAAAAAAGAAACCTTGAAAGATTGGATTAATTTTTACAGGGCAGCACTGCAGGTCAGTGGTGGGACAGGACTAGAATTCAGACCTTCTGATTCCTAAAAATGTTCTTTAAACTATAAAGTACTGAATGGTTTTTCAAAGAATAAAAATAAAAATTTTACCTTTCTCTTTTTTGGTTTTTTTTTTTGGGTGTGTGTGTGTGTGTGTGTGTGTGTGTGTGTGTGTGTGTATTCCCCTCTAGGGAAATTCATATCAGTTGAACACATTTTTCAGTCAAATCAGAGAAACACGGGATTCTAGATTTAGAATGACCCAGAGGTCACCTCATCCAACCTTCTCATTTTATCAAGGAGAAGGGACCACTGAGGCTGAGAAAGTTTAACTGGCTTGCCTGAGGTCACACAGCTAGTAGGTAACAAAGCTAAGATTCAGACCCAGACGACTGATTCCAAATCCAGTGTTCTTTACACAGTACCAAGCTGCTGCACAAGCTCAGACAGTGCAAATCTTCAATAGCAAACCAAACGATTAATGGAATATGCTGAAAGGTTTGCCCCAGAGAAAGTGATTTTTTTCTCTCTCTAGACCATTTGACCTCTCCTAATCTTAAAATCTAATTCCCAGATTTCCAAAATACTTGATTTCTAAAAAATCAAGATTTTACTTCATCCCAACAATTTCAATCAAGATTTCTTGAAATTGAGATTTAAAAAAAACAACAACTCATGAACAATGTAATAGAATTTGGCTGAAAGTTAGTGATGGTAATGTCTTTAAAGTCATTATGTAATTATTCTATATAATAATTATCCCCTTCATTAGGTACAGGTTGCCTTTTATTCATTTATTTAACAAACAATAATTGATTTATCTCTCCTGAGCTTGGTACACTAAACTTGGCACTTTTGAGGTATTAAAAGGGAGTAATTTGCACCTCACTTATCAATTATTTTTAAGGGGGTATTGAACATTCAGAGAAGAGGAGAAAAAATACATGGAAAACATTTGCAATGCAACTTACAAATAAGTGCAACATAATTCTGAATAATAATTGTGTTATTGAATAATAATGTTATTTTCCTAAAACTTCTTTAAAATTTTCTTTATTTGTCCTTCATATTTTAAAAATCATCTAATTGCACAATTAAATTTATACTTTAGGATGAAAGGAAAACATTTCCTATAAAACTAAAAAGAACTTTCTTTCATATGTTATCTTCTCTGAAAATGTCCATCTAGCTAAATGACTTTTGAACACAACCTCTTTTAATTTTGACTTTAAATCTGATTATTGAATTAGTTTGGGATTCCACAATTCTTCAAGAAAAATGTGATTGCTTAATTCTGTCTTCTTTTTCATTTCCATGTTTGATCTAGGCTTCATTTGTAGGCACAAAGCATTTCAGCTGCATTGAACTTGGGTTATCTCTTTCAAGAGTTGAGCAGTAGTTGGTTGTCAGTAATCAAGCAAGCGTCTGTCTTCTTTCTAAGCTCTAAACTACTTTGAGGGAGTAGTGCTTATGTATGTATTTTTTTCTATTTCAATTTAAATATAAGACATCTCAAGCAATAAGCTTGATTATCAAATGATTGAATTGGTTCCATTTGATTGTCTTGTAGACTTTTTTTTGGAGAATTTTTAATTTTCAAGGAGAAAAAAACTGTTGAATTCAATATTTTTAAATTAATCTCCTTGGAGAGTTGCCTATAAATTAGGGTCCATTAAAGAATCTTGTCGTTTAGTACATTTAGTGTGGATACTTTAAAATGTAATAAGCAAAATGGTTGTTCAGCTCTTCTTATCCTACCACCAACTTTGGGTGAGCTGTTGACAGTCTTTAGTTTTACCAAGTGACCTATATTTCTGCACCTTCTTTAGTCCTTAAGACCTCATTGTGTTTGGATTTAGAGTAAAAGGATTCAGGTTTTATTCTCTGTGTGGATTCTTACTTTCTGTTTGATTTTGCACAAGCTCTTTGTCTTCTTGGGCCTCAGTTTCCTTACCTATTAAATGAAGTTAGTATACTAACTGATCACTGATATCCACTTCTATACTATGATCTAAAGTATCCAAATAGGATTCCAGGTTTCTTCTTTTTTTTTAACCTTCCATGGATTCAAATACATATTATAGTTTTGATTGCCTTTCTTTATTTGTATATATCATTCCTGATATTTCTTTTGAGCGTTATGCTCTTCCTAAATGGAGCTCCATCAGGAAAAAAGTTTAAAAACTCTTGCAGCTGGATAC
>NC_133661.1:208143346-208168346 GCF_037893015.1 Macrotis lagotis | reverse complement strand
TTCTGATCATATGATCTAAGGAACACAAAGAGTTTTATTTTACATCATTGTATTTAGTCTACTTCTTAGATGTAAGAATTAATTATATGAATGAAAGCTTTAATTAGGCACTTTGGAGACCTCAATTTCCCATAAGTAACAGAAAGTATACATTCTCCAAGTTTGGCAGAGAAAGAATTCTCCTTTATGTCCTTCCTACATTTAATGAATGTGTATATGATGATCAGGGAGGACTAGCACCTCTAGTGGTAGATCTTTTCAGGACTGTGCATCCACCTTGGTGTTCATCTGGCACTCAACTATCACCAAGGGTTCCAAGTCAGACCAAACTAGGTTAAGGACAACCAACAAGCCCATTGGTGAATTGCAAGGGGGCAGAAGTGGGGGGGGTCCTACTCCACATATGTGAAGATTTCCCCAAGTGGAATAGGTGGACAAGAACAGTTAGTTCCAAGGTGGCTAGGTGGCACAATGGATGGAGCACTGGCCCTGGAGTCAGGAGTACCTGAGTTCAAATCCGGCCTCAGGCACTTAATAATTACCTAGCTGTCTGGCCTTGGGCAAACCACTTAACCCCATTGCCTTGCAAAAAAAAAAAAACTTAAAAAAAAGAACAGTTAGTTCTAGTGAGCATAAAGGTGACTGAAGCAGGCATTTGGAATTTGGTCATACTTCAAAGACATCAAAGTCATCTACTATATCCCAGATCTTCATCAGTCATCCTAATTTTTGTCCTGCCATTAGACTTTGATGACTTTGTAAGAGTAAATCTAGGGGTAGCTAGGTGGCACAGTGACCAGAGCACCATGTCTGGAGTCAGGAAGACCTGAATTCAAATCCAGCCTCAGTCACTTAATAATTGCCCAGCTGTGTGTCCTTGGGCAAATCACTCAACCCTATTGCCTTAAATAAACTTTAAAAAAAATAGTAAATCTGATGACTTTGTCCAATTCACCCATGAGTCAAGGCATCTTGTGAAGTCATTTGGTTTTCTTGGAAAATGAAAGACAAACAGTAAGAGCTAGTGAAGGGGAACAGATATCTATAGTAGTAGTTAGTAACTGTGCTTCTAAGTTGCTTGTGCCATTTTAAAATATCATTACATGTGGCCAGTGGACAATTGTCTGCTGTCTTTCAACAATTGCTCCAGCTACCAGCCAATCACAAGACACACAAAAGTATAGGAGTGAATGCTCACTAACTTTCTCAACAATGTTGATTAGTCATTTCCTTGCACTGAAAAGACTGGTTTAAAATTGATATGCCATTGAACTGTTTTTGTCAGCTCCATCTGATTCCATTGCCCACGCTCGTTGGTTTTTTCCTTATTAAAACAATATGACTGCACACACACACACACACACACACACACACACACACACACACACTCAATCCCATTCACAAAAAGCACAAAATAACCTAGTTTTTAAAATCATATAGTTTAATTCACATTGCAACTCAACAGAAGAACCATTACAAAGATAATTTTCCATCAAACTAAATAGCTAACACCTACCTGCCTGCTGAGCAATGTGTGTAAGACCCTTTTCATATCCAAATTTTTACAGAAGGACCTTCTATCCCAACCAACAAGCAAGTCTGCATTTATTAGAACCTTAAGAGTTGCCTAAGGTTACTGAAAAGATAAATGACTTAGTCACAGTCATACAGCTAGCTAGTAGGGATTAGTGATAACTTAAATCTACATCTTCCATCAGCTATGCCATGGAGTATCTCTACCATATGGAGTTTTTTTTTCAATTGCTATTTTATTTTCACTCCAACAAATACAAAGTTGAAGCAACACTCACTGAAACATGGAATTCTAAAGGGGAAGACCATTCTTTGGGGAAGACCATTTGCTGTCTTTTTAACAAACTCATTTAGAATGATATCTATTTTGCTACCTTTTTAATCCTTTCTTATTTCCCTATAGCAAGCATAGACATTAGAAATATTTTTTAATTGTAATGTGAATTGAAGCTGCTGGTTATTTTGCTGCCTACAAAAACAGATTCTCTCCTCTCTTGAACACCAGTCTCATTAGCACTAGAAATTTCATCCTGCACCCTGATGTTATGCATGACATACTAGCCTTTAAAATATATGGACTAATCCTTATTTGCAATGAATTTTTAATCATTTTATCCTCTAGTACATTGTTGTTTCACAAGATCAAAAAATTCTAAAGTTTTGATTGAGACAGTGGCTAACCTCACTGGCACCTTTGCAATACAAAGCCATCTAGCCACCCCCAAAGTTTGATTTTTAATGCAAAAAATCAGGTCTTTCTATCTCACCCTTAAATCTTACACTTTGTTATAACAGTGATTTGTCACTTTCCTAATTTTTGTAAAATTCTTCCATCATTTTAGATATGGAATATGATTTGCAGTTTGAAAGAGAAAAAGAATAGAGAGAAAGATAAAGAGAGAGAACCCCTTGTTTGCAAATGAGTGGTGTCCTTCAAAGTCATCTTCAATGACCTTATTGAAAACTTTTGGAATTTTTCTTTGGAAATTGCCTACTTTTTTGGAGAGTTACTGAAAAACTGAAGAATGTTTGAAGGAAGATAGAATGGTGAGAAACCTCAAAACTATGTCACTGAAAGATTGTCTGAAGGATCTGGGAATATTCAATCTACAGAAGAGAAGGTTAGGGGCTGGGTCAGTGGGCAAGATGGCAGACTTGAAGCTGAATTTGAATGTGAAAAGGTAATTCTTTGTAAAAGAGATTATATCTATTCTATTGAAACTTAAAGGTATAACTGCCAGTAGTCCTGACCTATATCTTGCCACTGTACTCTCATGACTGAAGGAGAGAATGAGTTGATGACTTTGCACAACTCTGCCTCTCTTAAATCCAATTCACTTGCAAGTTAAGACATAGGAACAACAAGAACTAAAACTAATGGGGAGAAGTAGTCAATTAGTCAATAAGTATTTATTGAGAACTGGCTGTGCAAGATTGGGAATATAAATTAAAGCTGGGAATATAAATAAAAGCACAAAGATAGTCCCTTCTCTCAAGTAATTTGCATTCTAATAGAGAAGACTACACATAAATGAAGCTGGGGGGTGGGATGGAAAGATGTCCTGTGAAGAAAAGGTCCAGAAACACAATCAGGTGAGAAATGAAGAGATGGCTGATTTGGGCTCCCTTCTTAAAAGAAAGATCTAGGAGAAGCCATTCACTTAGAGGGACTGAATTAGATTTCATTTGTCTAGAAAGAAACACAATTCTCAATTATTAGAGCTATATGAAAACATGTAGACTTTTGAAGCAATGAGTTCCCTCTTGCCTGAAGTTGTCTAATAGAAGCCAGAAGATATTTTCTCTTGTGTTGAGACCATAATTCTTTTATATGGATAAGGGTTGAGATAGATAGCCTTCAAGTTTCCTCCCAGCTCTTACAATGCCCAGTTTGGGAGTCAGACAGAAAATGAATCTCATTACTTTTGTAGACATAGAGCATTCTCAAGGTTTGTTGTTTGTTGGATGTTGTGTCCAATTCTTTGGGATCATATTTGGAATTTTCTTGGAAAAAATAGTGGAATAGTTTGTCATTTTCTTCTTCAGTTCATTTCACAGATGGGGAAATTGAAGCAAAAAGAGTTAAGTGATTTGCCCAAGGTCACCCAGGTAGTGTCAGAGGCCAGATTTGAACTCAAGATGATGAGCCTTCCTGACTCCACACCTGGCATTTTTCCTACTGTGTCACCTAGCAGCCCAGTGAGCTGATAATTTTTTAAAAGTGATCCAATAATTTTCTCTTTTCTCTTAATTAGTCTCTTCTCTCTCAAGCCTTTCCATACTTATCTTTTTCCTGGATACACTAAAGACCCCTTAGAGAGAATCTGTGCAAATGTTATCGGAAGAAACCTTGGGAAGTGAGATTTTTGAGAAGGAAAGGATTGGAAAACAGATAGAATATAGAAGTCCAACACAAAACATGCAGACCAAAGAATAGAAGGAAAGTTATGTTAGTCCCCCCTGCCTATTAAAAGGATAGTAAATAGCTAGGGATTGATTAATTGCAGGTTACAAGGAAAACTTCTCATGAGTATATGAGTATATAATTCAACTTCAATTCGTGGTAGACCACATCATTTTAAGTGAGCATCTTGACTACACCACTTTATACCTCTTTTACCTTTTCAGTGTTACTCAAATATATGAATGATCTGGGATCTTATTTAATTGTGTGTTCCCTTCAAGGAAGTAGAAAACAATCCATTCTTGGTTGTCTAATCAAGAGCAAATTCTTGGCTCTGTCTTCTCATCAGTTTGCCCCAGTAGGTCTAACCAATATAATATAAACTTTCCTTTTTTTTCTACTTGCCTAAATCAAATCTACCAATAAAGCATTTGGTTCTATCTATCATCCCTTGCTTTTGCCACATAACTAACCTATCTTCTCCACTCATCAAACATGTCCCCATGATGGCAGCCTGTTTTTACATTGTAAGAACCTTGCAGTACTAAAAGTAAACAAATGAGAAATATAATGATAAATCCATTGCTTGAGCCTTAGGCTTTTTGGAGTAAAGACACTATAGAAATCTAATAAATAAAAGGATAAAATCCTACCTTTGAAGGTCCAATTGAGAGAGTTTGGGTGAGTACAAAAGACATTCCTTATGCCTGCTAATTAAGTTCAATAGCCTGTCTTATGAAAAAGAGGTATTTTTTTTATCGCCTGACTTGGCACTGACTTATTGTAGATTTGGGTGAATTCCAGTTCTTGTGTAAAACAAGGCAGAGTAAAGAAACAACAGCCTTAGATCATCCTTCTTTGTACGCATAGACAGATCTCCTACTCCCCTTCTTAGTTGTCATTTGACCAAACTACCCTTGTTTAGCCTTATGGTCTATCCTCATAAATTAAGCCTTCCTAATCCTTAATTGCTTTTGCCTCTCTTCTCTAAATTTGTTCCAATTTGTCAACATCTTTGCTGGTGCCCAGGAGTGTGGCACAATTTGGGGATGTATTCAGCATTCTCAATACTGCAGCTGCCTACAGAAATGGCTTGCATTCCTATGCCTTTTAATTCTGCCTTGGTGAAGATCAAGGTGTTAAAGTCAACAATGGAAAGCTTTTTACAAAGGTGTATGTAACAGATCTGACTTATGTTTGCCTTCATCTTGCCTCAAATTATACTCCCTTTATTTCTATTCCTCTGTCTTTTCTTCTTAAAGTCATATCCCAGTTTGTTTAGAGCAGAGGTTCTTAACTCTCTCTCTCTCTCTCTCTCTCTGTCTGTGTGTGTGTGTGTGACAGTCCCCCAAGACATTCTAGTAAAGCCTATGGACACCTTCTCAGAATGATGTTTGTGAATGCACAAAATAAAAAAAATAGTAATAACAAAGGGACATCAGAAAAATTAAAAAACAAACCTTAAATAGGGTAAGTTAACTTGCCTAAGATCACATAACTTCACAAGATCATTTGGAGAGTTTTTAAGGAACTTCACAGCTAGTCCAACTTCTTGATTTTACAGTTGAAGAAATTGAACATTATCCTGAGGGTAGATTTCCCCTTCTAGCTAAAGTGGGCTATAAAACCAGTATTACTAATCTTCAGTTCAAAAGTCTGCTTAACCTAAACATGACAGAAAAACCAGGGACCATATGGTTTCACCTCAAAGAAGTACTTTACCCATGCCACTTAACATGATGATCACAATAGACCATGAAATGGAAAAACCAAGCCTGTTGAGCTCTATGATATGTATGAATTCTGCTGATTTGTAGCATCTGATTTCATATTTTAAAATTCCACAATACACTCTAGTACCCACATGGAAGCTCCTTTCTCATTTTAAACAACATAATTCCTGAGCAGATATTTCTTTTCATGACTTTTGATATGTGTAGGAATTTTTTTAAGTCTTACTAATGGTTAATGGTATACTGGGAACATTTCAGGATTGTTCATTACTGTCCCATGTAATGAGTGAAGGCTAGTTAAGAGCTGCAGGGTGAACTTTAATTTGAATCCAGAGATTTGGAATCTTGGTAGTTAAGTGGTAAGAAGCTGTTGAATTCATAATATATAGAAGTAAAACTTTGGAGTAGACAGACAATTAGGAGATATGAGAATGTCCTTTTAGTTCTGAGAGTCTCATTGCCTTCTGGAAATAGGTCCTGCATATAAGAGTAGATTGTCTAAAGGGCTGTAGGCCGAGTGTTTTTGAAGCTGGAAATAGAATGAAGGGAATTGGATAGTTGAGGAAGAGTTTTATGGAAAAAAAGAAACATCATTTTAGCACTTAGCAGAAAAACTGAACAAATACATTTGAACATCAACAGCATTTCTTTAAAGGGAGGGACCTAGACTTTGATAGAAAATTTGGTCTCAGAATCATGTCTTTCCTTTTCCTTTTCTATTTCCCCACTGTGAACCTGCCTTTGCAGGTGGGGGGGGGGAACAACATCTCCTCAACCCAGCTTACAGAAAAAAATTCACAGAAAACTCTGAAAATAATTAAAGAAGATAATTCTGGATTATCCTTAATTAGAGAGAGGCTCTGGTGAGCTCCAGAGCTTTGAGGGTCATTCTGTGATTGTTACAAGTGATCTGTCACTGTTCCCTGTGTACATTAATCATCCTTTTCACCTCTGATCTTCCCCTCCTATGAGCAGAGTCTCTTGCAAGTTCTTTGCACTTGGACCCAAGAATAAAAGAAATTCCCTCCCCCTGCTGCAGCAATTGATAGAGGATGTGCCCCCACTCTGATAGGAAGTGAGATGGGGAGAGAAGTCTTTTATTATTGCTTATAATCTCCACTTACAAGTCTGTTGAATTCTTTGGATCATCTCTTTGACTCTGCCAGCAACCTGAGACTATTCTTTACTCTGCTTTCAAGGGACTTGTTCAGGTTTATGGTGTGAAGGAAAGAACAAGAGATTAGAGTTGGGAAATTTGAACCACCAATGAGCATTTGACCTGTCCAGGCTATGATTTCATCTTTTACAAAATGAAAAGGTTGATCAAAAAGACCTCTCAGACTTTTTCCTTTTCCTTGAGGTAAAAGCAAAAACTAAGACCAACAGTCAATTACCCTTATTAAAGTTCTCAGATTCAATCTGGAAAATAACTTCTTGGAAAGAGATGGGAAGCTATTCTGGAAGATAGCATTGAGAAAATCTGGTGAGGAAGGGGAAAAGCAGCAATGCTCCCAGATGAAGTGATCTGTCTCTTTTCTCCTGAACTACTAGATATAGCACTGGACTTTGAGTCAGAAAAACTTGAGTTCAAATCCAACTGTGGATACTTTGCTGGTTTGTGACCCTAGCTAGATAAGGTATTCAAACTTTTTGTGCCTGTTTCCTTATCTGCCAAATTGGGGGATGGAGTGGACTCATTGACCTTTAAGGTACCTTCCAGCTCCAAATCTAGGGTCCTATGAGGTTCTTTGTACTTTGACATGCTTATTCTATTCATTCTTCCCTCAAAGATTATATACTCCCTGAGGTCAGTGACTTAGTCATTATTCTAGGGGATAGATGAAAGAAGGAAAGAATGAATGATGAAGGAATAGCCCCGACTGGACATATAGTGAGGAGACTGCAAATGGAACAGGATCAGATCACTTTCATTCTATTGTTTTGTTTGTTTTGTTTTGTTTTGTTTTGTTTTGTTTTGGGGGGTGGCTAAAATCTTCTAAGTAAGTAGCATTCTGTAACCCAATTTTGCCAGTGAGAAACCATTTTACTTTTCCACTATAATGATTAAAGTGAGAACAAAACTTATTCCATTTCTTTTTCTATTCAGTTCTAACACTGGATACATATATATCACCCCATGTAGAGAGGGATTGAAAACACCAGTGCCTAGAAGAGAAACAAAAACAGGCAATGCCTGGAGAAGCTCAAAGAGACAGTAGAAAGGAATGTATTGAGCCCTAGAGTGAGAATGATAAAGAATAAAGAAAGGCCTGCAGTAACAAGTTGTGCAGTGATAAATCGGCACCAACAAACCTGGATCAGAGAACTCTTAAGTTTTCAAGCTGGAAGGTACCCTAGAGGCCATCAGATCCAACTCCCTCATTTTACAGATGAGGAAACTAAGGCACAGTGTTGTTCACTTATTTCAGTTGTTTCTGACATTTGGAGTTTTCTTGACAAAGACACTGGAATGATTTGCCATTTCCTTTTCCAGATCATTTATTTAGATGAGGAAACTTAAGAAAACAGGGTGAAGTAACTTGCACAGGGTTACACAGCTAGTAAAATGTCCTAGTAAATTCAATGTCTTGAATTCGGGAAGATGTCACTTGTGTTCCCTTGCTGCCAAAAGGCACAGACAGACAAAGTGAATTGCCCAGGGTCAAAGAAAGAAAAACCTATTTAAAGAAACTAGGAAACAGAGAGGATGAAAATTTTCCAAGAGTGACAAAGTTAATTGATTGGTGGGTTGGTTCTTATCCTTTCCTTTCTAGGAAAAGCAAAAAATATATATACATCATATACACACACACACACACACACACACACACACACACACACATCACTATATTAGAGATGAATTGAGTGTGTCTGACTATGGATGAGTTTGGAATACTCTACCACATGGGCTCAAATTGACCATGTTAACACCTGGGGTGGTTACTCTAAACTTGCATATCTCAAGTTCCTTTGAGCTACTGGGTAGTCCTGTGCCAGGGTCTCCCATGAAGCACAATCAATTCCAGGGTTCTTAAGAGAGACCTTGAGAGTGTCCCTGTATCACTTTGTCTCACCCATTGTGAATGCTTGCCTTATGTAAGTTCTCCATAAAATAGTCCTTTGGCAAGTGTACATTTGGCATTCAGAAAACATTGTTTGAATTGAAGTTACCTGCTCTATAGTAACATTTGAATGCTAGGCATTTTAGCTCAAGAAAGTACCTCAGTGTCTGGTATCTTTAGAATCTTCCTAAGACAAGTTAAATGGAAGTGATTCAGTTTCCTGACATGGCGCTGGTAGACTGTGTAGGTTTCTCAGACATACAGCAATGAGATCAGCACAATGCCACTGTAGACCTTCAATTTAGTAGTCAGTTTAATACCTCTTCTCTCCCATACTTTCTTTTGGAGCCTCTCAAATACTGAACTAACTCTGGTAATGTGTATGTCAACCTCATGATCAATGTGTACCACCCTGGAAAGGACACTGTCAAAATTAGTGAACTTATCTACTGTATTCAAAATTTGTCCATTTGCTATAATTGGTGATTCTACGTATAGATGGTGTGATGCTGGCTGATGGAGCACTTATATTTTCTTGGTATTAATTGTTAGGTCAAAGTTAGCACAAGCAACTATCCATACTTTGTTGCATCTCAGCTTCAGAGGCTGCAACGAATACAATGGGTGACACAGTAAGCATCTGAGGCAGGATTTGAGCTCATCTTCAAATAAATTTGAAAGTCAGGTAAAAATGAATGTAAACCAGTGTTAAAAATCTTTCCTTAAATACTTAATTAGTGTATGACCATAGAACAAACTTCAAAACAAACTGCTATCTCCATGGTTGGAAGAGTTGATAGATCAATTAGTTGACAAATGTTTATTAAGCACACTGCTATGTTCCAAGCTGTATGCTAGTTTCATCATTATCATCATCATTGATATAAACTTTAACATTTGCAAAGACTTTACAAAGATTATCTCCTTTAATCTTCACAACAATCCTGGGGAAAAGGTGCTATTTTTATGATTTATCTTATATTTTTAGATAAGAAAATTGAAATAAACAGGGTTAAGGGACTTGCTCAGGGTCACACAACTAGTGAGTATCTGAATCCAGAATTGAACTTAGGTCACCATGATTCCAGGTCCAGCACTCTATCCACTTCATTGTCTCTACTATTTAATTTGCTGGAGGCTGGAAATACAAATACAAAATAAGAGAGATGCTCATATGTCTCTGAGTAATAAATATTTGATATTCCTGAGTCTGTCCCTTAGTAAAAGGATAACTCCTCATGACCTCATTTGGGATCTTCTTGGCAAAGACCCTGGAGGAGTGGTTTTCCATTTCCTTCTCCAATCATTTTACTTTTTTAGGTTTTTGCAAGGCCAATTGGGTTAAATGGCTTGCCCAAGGCCACACAGCTAGGTAATTATTAAGTGTCTGAGACCGGATTTGAACCCAGGTACTCCTGACTCCAAGGCTGGTGCTTTATCTACTGCGCCACCTAGCTGCCCCTCCAATCATTTTAAAAATGAGGAAACTGAGGGGAACAGGGTTAGGTGACTTGCCCAGGGTCTCACAGCTGGTAAATGTCTGAATAGAGGAAGATGAATCTTTCTAATCTCAAGTTCAATATTCTATCCACTAACCCACATAGCTGCCTCATGTGTCTGTTTTTACCTTTTTATTTTCTTTTCATGGCTTTAAATTTTAGCATAGTACCAGAAATCTAGAGGACATTCTCAGGATTGAGAAAAACTAATAGCATCTAATGATTCAGTTAATGATAATTATTTCTTAATTGTTTCAAACCCTTTAAATGCCATAATGACAAGATACTAGAATAATCAGGAATGTGAAGGATCTCTTTCCTTAGCCAACAACCAGGTTCAGCCCTAAGGGTTATGTAGACTAGAGTTGAGTCCAGAACCTTCATTCTCAGCAATTTGAAAACTATGTTTCTAATTAGTGAAGTAAGCCTCATGCCACTTGACAGAGAGTGGACAAATTGGTGCAACCCAAGTTATTCATGGTTCAACATGGCCAGCATATTCACTTTTCCTCAATTCTGCCTTTTTTCATTAACAATTTAGGGTTCAGGGCAGCTAGGTGGCACAGTGGATAGAGCACTGGCTCTGGACTCAGGAGCACCTGAGTTCAAATCCGGCCTCAGACACTTAATAATTACCTAGCTGTGTGGCCTTGGGCAAGCCACTTTGCCCCATTGTCTTGCAAAAACCTAAAAAAACCCCAAAGCAATGAAGGGTTCTATTGGTGCTGAAAACAACAGTCATATAACAATGTTTTTTTAAGTATCACTAAGATATTTATTTTTGAAATAGTATGATTCTAAATGCAAATATTATGGTTTTGCTGAGATTTTCATATTGAATATCTCTCCCAGTAATATTTAATTAAGAAGAAAATTTTTTTCAAGTATGTGAGAAAACTTTGAATATATTTACTGTGGTCTTGTACAATCTCTGTGTGCACATACATAGATGTACATTTACAGATGTATACAGACACTTAACTGGCTGTATCATCCTGGATAAGTCACTTAACTCTGCCTCATCCATTTCCTCATTCATAAAAGGAGCTAGAGAAGGACATGGCAAACCATTTCAGTATCTTTGCCTAGAAACCCCAAATTCGGTCATGAAGAGTCAGACACAACTGAAAAATGACTGAACTGAACATATATAGGCACTCTGTCTACATATATATATATTGCATTATTTATCTTTATATAAATAATAAGAACATATGTTTATCCTCAGAATCTATCAGTAGAAAACAGACTAAAGTTTAGTTTAAAACAGCCTTAATTCTTTTGGGACACCCAGACTAAGCACCATAAAGAGTATCTTTTGTTTTTGTTTTTGTCTTTATAACTCCAATATGGATCTCATTGCTTTTGCTCATTGTAAGCATTGGTTGGTTTCAGATGAACTGAATCTTCTTACCTGTTTCAGTTTTCTTTGTGTCCCCCTCTTCACAAGCTCCCCAAGGACTTTGCTGGGAATGGGAATATTTATTTCTAAAGAACAGATGATAGCTTTCTCCTCTGCCTTAACTGGAGACAACAGTACCTTTTCACCTTTAAAACTGTTTTTTTTTCATATTACTCATGCCAGTCTTTTTCTCAGTAATTTTATGATTATAATGAGGCAATGGTGCACTAGTTAGCACAGATGACCTTCTAATTGAAAGACTGTAAATTCAATCTCTGATGCTGGGCATTGACAAAAATTTAAATAAGTATAACTGCAAAAGTCTTTGCCATAAGCTGGCCTCTGACCAGAGGCCAGCTTGGTCCTAGTCATCTGTCACAGGGATGGCCTCACAACTTCTGGGTGTTAATACTGTGAGCCATTAGAATCAGTTTGGCATGACAAAGCAACAGGAAATGGAAGAGTTTTTCCCTGCTCTAACTCAGGAATCATGGCTTGCTTCCCTTTCATATTTGCCAAGTTGCCTTTTTTTGTTGAATTACTTCCTAAAAGAAAAGTCTCAGCATGAGTAGTTTGGACCATTCTAGTATTATACCTTTGTAGACATGAAAAGTCAGCCTCTCCAGCACCCCTGCCTACCACTTGTATTATCCAAATTAGATATGAAGATGAAAATTCTAATTCTAGGCTGCACTGGTAGCTAACTGGAGGATTGTACCATATCCATCTCACATTTCACCATCCATCATCTTGTGCTGCTTTTGGGAGGTCCGTGGATTTTCAAAAGAAATAATTCTAGACTGTCCAATTCAAGTTCCCCAGATGACCTTCTTTTAATTTCAGTGCAGAGAAAACCAGTTCATGGTTAGCCTGGGAGGGAATTCAATAGAACCATTATATGGGCAAATGTTCACACCAAATAACTGAGTCTCTGTTAAAATTGTGATGGTCCTAGACCTTGACATGAAGCTCTTTAAAAAGTGGTAGGTCCATATTGCCAACAGCACCTAAAACCTGATTATTGGCCTGCCAATACTCTGCATCTTTATCTCAAATGCATCACAGAGATACAATGGGAATTTTCCATTGCCTTTAAAGTTTTGCATTCTGTATATTTGGTTGTTAGACAAATAGAGCAAGCTTTGCCGACTTCATTTTCATTCTTGGCAGCATGTTTTTATCATAAGGCAGATAGTCATTAATTTACAGAATCAACGCTGGGAACAGCTTTTGTGATCTCATATTAAATTTTCCCCTGAATCCGCCCCTTGGCAAAAATTACTCACATCGTTAAAAAATATTTAATTAGGCTGTAGTTTATACCCAGCTCACTGGGGAAATGTTGGAATTAATATGATTTGCATGAATTCTGTTTCTCTTTTTCTGTCAGAGATTAGTTTTGAATTCAGTTCAGAGGGTCGTTGACACTGCCAAGGACTCACAATCGTGAAGGTCAAACAGGTAGCAAATACTTCCCCTGGGTAGTTTCCCTGAAAAGACAGCTCGAAATTGCTTTTAATTATGGGTTACCTAAAAGGCCACTTGCTGTTTTTATTTTTCCACAGATCTCTGAAACACTGTGTAGCTGGAAGTTTTAGGTAAACCATTTTAGTTTCCAACTTATAAAGCCCCAGATTTTTATCTGTTTATATGTCTTATGTATATGTGTGCTTCATGCATACTATTGCAGGATTTTTTTCCATCAAACTCTCCATTTTGTTTTGCTGGAAATTCATAGAAAATAAAATTCCTTTGATCTTGTAGTTGGATGTACAGATATGGAGGAAAATAATCTTTTAAGAGAACTAGGTTGTGAAGACATCATCCTAATGCACCTGCTTCCTTAGTTACCTCTCACAAGATAAGATGCAATGTCTGGTTGCACATTTATTTGTTTATTATTTCTAGTCCATAAAAAAGCCTCCCTCAGGAATTCAAAGCCCTATGCCTTTTATAAAGGAGAATTTAATGGAATATTTAATTAATAATCTAATCAATCAATTAATCTCTCTTATATAAGTGTTAAAAATCTAATTCTTTTTCACAGCCATATCAATAAAAGCAAAATGGCTACCTACTTATCAGGATAATGGGAAACCATTACAGACAGACACAAAGAAAAACTGAAATTTTATTAATTCTCTCAACATCCACATGGGTAATGTGAGCAGAGCAGTCTTCTTTGGAGGACGGCTTTCAGTTCACTCAGTGCAGATACAGGTTGTATGTGACTTCTTTCAAAAGGTGCTCCACTGGTGAATGAGACATATAAAAAGTAGGGTTTTCTCATTTGGGAGTTTGTAGCTCCAATTTGAAATGTATTCCTAGTCATGGGGGGTGGTATTTATTTTTTTGAATACCCCTGAGTGTCTCTTGTATTGAGTCTTACTTTAAGTTCAGAGAATATAAACCATCTGTTTGCAAAATGTGTACAGACCACACCGTATTGCTGACTAGCCAACTGTTGATGAATAAATATTTATCTCTCAAATGATTTATACGGGGCCTCTATCAGCACTGGAAGGGTTAGAGTCAGTTTGACCCTCATTTCTAAAAATCGTGCATTGATTCTGTTTTTAAGGACCTGGAATACTGCCAGGTGTATCTGTCACAATGATAACAATTTAATTGATAATGAGACTGATGAAGATTGTCTCATACACTGGCTCATTTCTCAAGCACTCATTTTTCACAGAATCCTAGGATGTTAAAGCAGGAAGGGGAACCACAGAGGTCAGCTAGTCCAACCTTCCCCTTCCCCAAGAAGAAAAAAGTGAGGTCAAGTGAGAAAAAGTGAATTGCCTATAGCAGTACTCATGATCATACCTCAGATCTAATAAGTTTAATTCCTTTGTAATAGGTACAATGGCTAGAACATTGGACTTAGAGTCAAGAAGACTTGAGTTCAAATCCAGCCTCAGACACTTAGGAGCTGCAGACCTTAGGCAAGTCACTTAATCTCTGTCTGCCTCAGTTTTCTCATCTATAAAATGGGTTGTTGTGGGTATTAAATGAGATAATACTTGTAAAAGCCCTTAGCCAGGTGCTATGCTCTACATCTTCTACATTACTACCCAATTTCTGAATCACTTGATTTCTTATTTTCCTTTGGCACATGAACTCCCCTGAATTTGGTTTGCTAAGATATATCTGTGGGTGTTGTGCCATTTAGCAAAGACTTGTTTGCACAACAGAGATAGGTATGCATCCAATACATTGTACAGTCAGCTGGTAAAGGGAAGTTTTTTTTTCTTAACATTCGATACAAATATTCTGGGCTGTATGTATAGAAATCAAAACTCTGGAGAGCTAGAGAGCTGTGTTTACAGAACTAAAAATTGTACAAACACAGTTTAGACTAGGGACATCATCTCTATCTCCCAGAGGAATATAGATCACGCAGAAAGCCAGAATTTGCCTTTTCTGTTTTGTTTTTTTATATTTCTATGCCTTCCTTCTTTGAGGAGCACAAAACTATGAAGTTACTGTTATTTAACCTTCCCTGAGCTTCTTAGAGGTAACCACATCTCCCATGCCTGAAAGGGGCTCTTCTTACATTGTTACTCTGTCAAAATCTTTCCTTTCCTTAAAGGTCTAGTTTAGGTACCACCTCTTCTATCAAATTTTCCCTAATATCCATAAGAAGAAATCTGTCCTCTCTCCTTGAATCACTCTGACAGTCTTTTTGATTTAGTCATGTATCCTATTTTAATGTGCGTGCTAATTATCTCTCAGAGCACTTTTCACAGTGTCATAATTGTCTGTGTACCTTTTCACATCTAGTTGATTGTGAGCCAAAAGTGGGGGTGGGAGGACTTAGGGTGTGTGTCTTATGTGTTTTAATAGCTCTGGCTCTTGGTATACCTGAATAAAAGGATGGTCTGCTATTAGTCAGAACTTCCTTGGGGAACTTCCAGTGTGATAACTCCTTTGTAATCCTTCTTGGATATCAAGTCCTAGAAAGTTGCTGGAGGCAAAATAAATTTGGTGACTTGTCTGCTTCCTGGCATTCTGCCCTAAACCTTGAAGTTACTTTTGCTTTTCTTTATTCATTTTTTGAAGTTTTTTTTTAGGTTTTTGCAAGGCAAATGGGGTTAAGTGGCTTGCCCAAAGCCACACATCTAGATAATTATTGTCTGAGGTATTCCTGACTCCAGGGACAGCGCTCTATCCACTGTGCCACCTAGCCACGCCTTTGCATTTCTTTCTGAGGTTTTTTAAATTTGTTTTTATTTTCCTTCTCTTATTCATGTTTCTTTTTAACAGAATAAAAGCTCCTTAAGATTAGAAGTTGTTACCTTTACTTCTTCATATTTTTATTACCCTGCCTACCATTTAACAAGTATTTATTGAATTGAATTGCCCAGAATCACATAGCTAAAAATGGGTTAGATGCAGGATTTGGACCTACTTTTTTCCTGACTCCAAACCCATGTCTTTATCCACCAGCCATGAGGCCTCTTCAGTTCATCTAGAAAGTACTCAATTAAGTTATTTGAACTGAATGGAAATGAAATAATAGTACTCTTACTTCAATTCTATTTTCTAGATTTACCCCACAGTTGGAGAGAAGTGAAATAATGTATATCTGGTTTTCTGTTTATTAAAAAGAGTTGTACATCCTTTTTTTTCCTGCTAGTGAAAGCAGGAACGAAAATTGGGAACCTGCAACCTAAGCATCTTCAGAACCAACAGTTATCTTGCCCAATGGTTTAATACCAATTGTATTCCCAAGTGCCCCCCCAACCCCAATCCTTATTCATGCAAATATGCTAATGAGTCAGGTGATAAGCTCAGCATCCAATTCCCTTTTCACCATCAGAATGTTATCACAACTTGAAGGGTTTCAATAGGATTGTGACTGTGATACATTAAAAATCTTCCAAGGAGTTCCCATGGGAATAGCTCTGAGTTCTGAGGAAATGAATGTACTCTACACTGGTGCTAAGAATTGAAACTGGCCTCTCTTACTAACTCCATTGAAGGACCCAATAAGAGTAAGAAGTGGAGTGATGACCCCTCCCAGAAGACTGGATCTGAAAAGCAGGAGAATTCAAATCTCATCTCTGATCCTTAATAGCTGTGTGACAACTTCACTTTACTGAGCTTAATTTTTCTCATCTGTAAAATGGGAATAATAATCTGCACTACTGACCTCAGAAGAGGCTCAAAAGAAATAATAACAGTAGCAGCTCATATTTGCAAATTACTTCCATTTTATTTTCACAGCTACCCTGGGAGACGTGCTGTTTTTATCCCCATTTCACAGATGAGTAAACTAAGGTATGCAGAGCTAAGTGACTTGTCCCATGTCATACATCCAGGAAGTATAAGAGGCAGGACCTAGATTCAACTCCTCCTGTTTCCAAATCTGGCGCACTATTCACTGTACTACATACCTGCCTCAAATTTATATTAGATAGAAATATATATATATATATATATAATATATATATAATATGGGTGTGAATTATATGTATTGTAATACATATGAATACATCTATGTATTGATTTTGTCTATACTGCATCTAATATATGGATGTGTATTATATTTAATGAATGATTATATGTATATTAAGGTACTTAAAGTCATGTGCAAGCTTGAAAAACCCGATATAAATGAGAATTGGTTTTTGTTACTGTTATTCAGTAATAGATATATAGTAGTTGTGTGATTTTTTAAAAGTCCCTTAACTTCTGTTGACCTCATTTTTCACAATTGTAAAATGGGGATAATAATAGCTCCCATCTCCCTGGATTGTTTTGAGGACCAAATGAGATAATATTTGTGAAGCGCTTTGCTAGAGTCTGATACACATTAGACACTTAATAAATGCTTATTTCCTTCTTCTGCCACCTTATTCCTAGTTCTGCCACTTATTCAGCTGCGTGATTGTGGGCCAGTCACCTACACTTCAGTTCCTCAGTTAGTAAAATGAATTAACAAGTTCCCAGAGCAAATCATTTCCATTTCCAACAGTGAGTACAAGGATGGCATTTTCAAAGCAATTGAAAAAAAAAGGAGATTGCAATTGGATGGGAGAACATCCCTTACAGCAGGTATTAAATTGCAAAGGAAAAGAGTCAGAGCAGGTTCCTTCTGAAATGACATCCTCTTTTCCCCCAGACCTGCTTCCCATTGATTCTATTGTGACTTTGACTGCTATTGGCAAATTTATTTGTAACCCCAAACTATCCAAATAGACAAGCCTCAATTATGCACATTATGTACCAAAATAATAGTGTTAACCTTGCCAGTGGGCAGCCTCCTCTATCAATGGATAGCACCCTGTTCCCATTGAAAAATGTCAATTCCTGATTCCTGTAGGTGAAAGAAACACTGACCTTTCCAACCACAAATAGCTCATTACCCCAAAAGTGCATTATCAGATCTCGCCAAGTACATAAGCCAGTTTCCCATGATGCCAACAATATTCTTTTTCTTCATTCTTTCAGTCTCTTTAGGCAAAATTGGGCTCTGAACCCTTTCTATTTCCCTGGGCAATTAAATTCCCCATTGCATAAGTGGAGAAAAATGGAATTGGTTGTACTTCCTGAAGAACTTAAAGACAATTTTATAAGATTATCAAAACTTAGTTTGGAGTCCATGGATGCTGATCTATGTATATATTTTAGGGAGCCTATAAATTTGGACAGGAAAAAAGTGCATATTTTCACTAACCTCTAACTAAAATTTAACATTTCCTTCCATTTATTTTTGTATTGATAAGTATTATTCCGAGAACAAGACCTTAGGCTTTACCAGATTGCCCAAAGTGGGCAGAAGACAAAACATGTTAAGAGCCGCTGATCTGGGGGTAGCTAGGTGGTCCAGTAGATTGAGCACTCAAGAGGACTTGAGTTCAAATGTGACCTCAGACACTTAATAATTGCCTAGCTGTGTGACCTTGGGCAAGTTAATTAACCCCATTCCCTTAAATAAATAAAAAAAATTTAAAAAGAGCCCCTGATCTAATCCATCTCCTCCCAGTGGCACCACAAGGAGCTCTTATATCTGATATGTCTGGAAATAGAAGAACAAAAAAAAGGTAGAGGAAATTATCCAAGATCATTCAATCATAGATGATAGAAAGTGATCCAAATTCTCCCATTTCTAGGTAATTCTCCAGGTCTCTCTTTGCTTGAAGCTATCATTTTCACTTCAACTTTTCCAGTTTAGCCCATCAGTCAGAATCTTTGATTCTGAATAATAGCACCTTCTTTCAGTATTCTATTCTGGAAACAATTATTTAGAATTCAGTTCCCTTCTTTGTTACCTCTTCATCTCCATAGGCTTTTTGAGGCCTGTGCATATTCTGGGTTACTGGATTATTTGAAGAAGGGGTCATCCCTAAATTGTTCTGTTTAATGATTCTTTATAACAGTCCCAAGGAAAAAATCCTAGGTATCTCAGAACTGTACATTTAATATACAATCAACTAACATGATGTCCATGAACAGTTAGTTCTCAGCTCATCTTCTAATAAAGCTACATATAACATCTAAGAAATAGTGTGAATCAAGTCCTTTCAATCCAAATAAAAGACACTCTAGACAACTAAAGCAGTAGGTTTCAGTAGGTTTTTGTACTTACTGTAGTGTTTCTGATTATTGTTGCAGCACTATAACTGTGCTTCTCTCATTCATTTAATTGCTCTGTTCTGAGGGGAAGAGAAATTTGCAAAATTTTGTACTGGATTTCTCCTTTGTTCCCATACAATAATCCGTATATATTTGTGGAGATGATACAAAATTCTTCGTATTTCTGTAACTTCTCACAATCCAAAATCTCAATAGCTCCCAAAGGTGTTAAATTCAGTGAGATATACTGAACACTGGTTTTCTAGATAGAGAAATTTAATCAAATCAGTGATGGAATTGGGTCATCTTCTTTACTCTGGTGTCCTGACATCATATTCCTCCTATGCACTTTCTTGTAGAAAAGTCTATTAAATAACAGCTAAGGCACTACAGTAAATAGTCATTGTTAGTAAAGTTGCAGTTTTCCTATGTTGCTTTGTTTTTTGGTTGTTGTTGTTATTGTTTTTTAAGTGTGGAAGGATTCTGTTCTCTTTCTTTTTTCTTTCTGAACTTGTAGCATTTAAGTGTTTCTTTAAGTGCCCAGCCTGAAAAGACAGGAACTCATCAATCCCAAATACTGAGTTTCATTTCTAAATGGTGCAATTAAACTGAGAAAAAGGGACTTAGTGGTAATTGTTGACAGTCACCTAGAGCTATTAAATAGTATGAAGCAGCTGGCTGTAAATTCAACTAATAAGTTACCAGGAAACATACCTGCAACCATTTATATTACATCCAAGGAAGCAAGAAAGCTGCATTAAGACCATAATGACTCATTAGTCAGTTGAAATGGGGGGGATATGGTGCTGTATTGTGATCACTTTGCTTATGGAAGGATATCAAGGTACTAGATGAAGTTGTCAAAATTGATGGCAGAAAGGGTTACCAGCATGGAGAAGATCTCAGAAACAGAAATATTATCTTAATTCAGTTTTTATTGTTCAGTCATTTTCAGCTGTGTGTGATTCTTGGGGTTTTCTTAACAGAGGTAGTGGAATATGTTGTCATTTCTTTGTTCAATTCACTTGACAGCTGAGGAAACTGAGGCAAAGAGGGTTAAGTGACTTGCCCAGGGTTTCACAGCTAGTAAATGTCTTAACCTCAGGAAGATGAGTTTTTCTGACTCTAGGCCTGGCACTTTATCCTTAGTTTTCCCTTAATTTAGTTAAACAACTTAATTTGAATAAATTTAAGAAGTATTTATTAAGAGTATGTTATGTATAGTGGCCTATGGATAGAATTGCAATCTTGAAACCAAAAGGGACCTGAATTCAAGGCCTACCTCTCACCCTTACTGACAATATAATTTCAGGTAAATCACTTAATCTCTCAATGCCCTAAAATACTTTTCTGAGACTATTTAATGCACTGATGTTGTCTAAGCTCTAGTATTAGAAAATTCTTCTCAAGGAGCTATCTGCATTCTGATACTGCCCTATGATAAAATCATAAGTAAAATAAAAAACAAGTAAGCCATTATATAAATAATACACATCTGTCCCAGAAAGGGTTGTGTCTTATTTTTCTATTTTCTAAAAATGACATGGTTTAAACCTATACTTAATTCAAGTTACCAAACCTGATCTTTCTTGCCTTTTCCCTACTTTAGACTCTATTTCTTGCCCGATATCACAGATCCAGTCCTTATATCATATCTCACTACATGGATAAGACACCATATTAGGTGCTAATGATTCAAAAGCAAACCATAAATCACTTCCTGCCCTCAAGAGGCCTACATTCTTTTTAATTCCCAGTCACTCTCTGAACTATATAGGGAAGACTATACTTCTGCCAGCCCAGAGATAAAAAGTCATAACTTTCCGGAAGATATTGGACAAAGGAGTGTTCCCCTTGTTTTAATTTGTAACAGGAGAAAGGTAAAAGATATGCCAGAGAAACTACAAGAAGCCTGAGAATCAGGCCTGGAGAAGATGATCTTAAGTGACAAATATATGTTTTTGTTTGCTCTTATGGGAGGGAATGTTCTCTTCACAATTTATAAATCTGTTCATTGGTCCAGAAGGGACAGAAAAGGGTGAGGGGGAACCACTCCTGGCTGCTGGAATAAATATAAATACTAGAAGCAATTTATTAAGTTCTTCAAAGCTTTCATGATGCTAAAGTTCTGTGGAGTCTCCCTCTCTCAAGTTAAAATATCTGACCATAATTTAAGAGAATGGGTATGGTTTTAACTCTCTGAGGTGTTACTTCAGACAAACTGAGACCAGGCAAAGATCTTCATTTAGAAAGACCAAGGTCATGACCAGTTGTCTTGACTTTTGTCTTGCCACTAGACTCTCTGGAAGAAAGAGTGAAGCTCTGTCTCCCACGAATCAAATTCATAATCAAGTCAAAGCATTACCCTCTTGATGTCATTGGTCCTCTTCCAGAAGGAAGGATGAACAACAATAACAAACATCCAAATTCACAAGGTCCCCTGACTACTCAGATGGCTCCTTTTTCTGAATAGACTTGTAAATTTTTAAAATGTGTTTCTTAGGGTCCCCAACTCCTTTGATACATTAAAGAGAGAGAGAGAGAGAGAGAGAGAGAGAGAGAGAGAGAGAGAGAGAGAGAGAGTTAAATCTTTGACCTATTAGATCCAGGGAAGCCTTATGTCTAGCCTCAAATCACTTAAATTCCTGTGGGATGGAATTCCTATTGCTATGGACAACTTAGAGGTTTTCATTTACACAAGAGTTTAATCGACAATAAACATTTTGAATCAAATTAAAACATAAATCCTTTAAGAGCCATGTATTTATTCTGTTTCCGCTGGATGCAATCATTTTATCTTCTGTCTGAAGGGCAATGCAAAGCAAGGACCGCTCTAATGAATTCCTTCCAGCCAGGCAGGTGTGCAGTTGGTTAATAGTGATGAATGTTTATCTTAAAAGGTCCTGGAAGCATTCTCCGCATTTGTCCATTTCACCCACCCCCTTCCCCCCCTCCTAACATGTCAAAATTGGGAATTCATCCTCGAGCCTGTTTTGTTTGTCAGAGTTTTCACAGCACTCCATTTGCATACCCAAGAAGGGAATCAATATAACCCAGCCGAGGTCCTCCAGTGGGCTTTAATTATGTGCCTAAGAATGCATGTGTAGCCCCATGTAATACTTGTGTTTCGGCAGGTTTTTCCTCTTTATAGCTGACATGTGCGCAGGCTCTTTGAAAGGGGGTAAAATCAGGAGTATTGCAGGCAAATGCATACCAAGTTGTTAAATGTGATGGCAAAATAAAAAAAAAGCTTCAGTCAGTGTGATCAGTAAAAGAAAAAAAAAGACAGCTAGCAAACTGTCTATCATGTGATGAAATTTGACAGTAGGGATTATGGCTTTGATGGACCAGAACAGCTAATAGAAGAAGCTGACATTTTTGAAACCCTGCTAATTAAGGGTTCCTTCCTTAATATTAAAATAAAGTCTTTGTCTGGGTTTTATGGTTGGAGAATCAGGTGTTTTCATTAATATATGCCAGTCAGTCTTAATAAGCTTGGAGGGCAGAGGAAGTTATTATTGAGTGACCTTCTACAGAATGAGCATGTTGCTAAGGGCTCTAACCCTGCCCCGTTCAGACTGATGAATCTCATTTCCAATGCAAAAGCTTCACAAGAAATCCAAGTATTCTCTGTGCAATCACAGAAAATAATCCTTGTGTCTCTTGTAATGTCCAGAATTGCCACTTATGACACTACTACTGTACAATGAATATTACAATGCATATTATTTTTTCTAGCACAATTGTCTACGTTTCTGAATTGCCTAGAATAGAAAAAGTTATTGTGAAGACACTTGTATTGAAAAGTCAGCTCATTTTAATACTTTTCAAATAGTCATCTACTCTGTTCATGAATTATAATGCACAGAATACATCTGACAATACTGGCTTTGAAAGGGAGATATGTCTATATTATTACATATTCATTTTCAAATAGATTTCAAACAGATTTTAAACCATTCATTGAAATTCATTGAAATGATAAATTCACAGTTGGATTTTGATTGACTCTTAATCCAATTTTACATTTGGTAAGTTTTCATTCCCTTACCCTACCTTCAACCCCTTTCCAAACCTAGCATTTTTTCTTTTTGTCTTGCTTTCTGAAAAAAACTAAACTAATGAGTGCGGTAGACTCCCCCCCCCCCCCCCAGCTGAAATAAATCTCTCTCCCTCTTCAATTTTTCCATTAATACTTTGTCTTGATCTTGTCTCTTTCCTATCATGTTTCACCATATTTGTATCCCTTTTATCTCTTTTCTATTAGATTGTAAGTCCTTTGAGGGTAGAAAATGTGTTGTTTTTTAATCTTCACATCTCTAACTAGATACATGAATGCACATATTAGGCATTTGTTGAATTTAGCTAAATTTAGAGTTTCTTGCAAGGAAACATCCTTTAATCCTATTGAAATTGCATATTCAGTTCCAGGCATAGAGCCTTGTACATTGTACATTATACATATACATATACATATACATATACATATACATATACATATACATATATATATATATGTATATGCTTGTTGATTGATTCCCATCTCATAGATTTAAAACTAGAAGCACAATAGGATTACAAGGTAATTCAAACTCAAATAAACCTTAAAGTTTTCTCAGTCAGAGGTGTCAAATGGGCAACATTCCCTGCATATCCTGATTAAAATGTAATTGGGAAATATTTATCAAAATAAATAAAAATACAGTAGAACTTAGATAATGGTAGTATGGTTCTTTAAGTCAATGTGCAGTCCTCAGATATCCTTATGTATGGTTCCATTTGAATTTGACATCACTGATCTAGGTCAACCCATTTATTTTGCAGATAAGAAAACTGAGTTTTAAGTTAAGTGATTTGTCCAAGATAACAAGTGGAAAGTTACAAAATTAGAATTTATATTCAAATCATCTGTTTCCAAAATCACTACCCTTTGATAATACTATGTTGCTTCTGATTTTGAAAATAATATACAATATGTTAAGAGATTCATCTTTCTGATGAAACCAACAAAGCATCAATATTGAGGGTGCTTGCTATTATAGGCAAAGAGTTTGTTGTTATCTTAAGAACTGGAACCATGCTATGAATCCTTCTAGAACCAATTGTTCCAGATTGCATGTAAAAAACAACAGATCTAGCCTGTATGACTTGTCAATGAGGGATGATCCTCATGGCCATATATCCAAGTGTATTTGTGCAACTGACTCTCTTTGAGGGCCCTCATATTCTGAAAGAAGCAGAGAGTATCATCATAAAGCAGATCAGTAAGCTGGATGTTGTCTTCTAGAGTCTTTATTTTGAGAAAACAAGGTAAATTGGAAATATAAAGTACTTTAGTAAAAGACAGGATGTAGAATTTTATTGATCCATGTGTTTTTCCATAAGAAAAACTATAAAAAACTATAAAAATTCAAGTGAATTTGTGTGTGTGTCAAGAGATTGTGTGTGTGTGTGTGTGTGTGTGTGTGTGTGTGTGTGTGTGTGTGTGTGTGTGTGAAAAGAGACATTCAGGGCTTAAATTTGTGAGCAGGAAGTTAGTTCCATGAACTCCACTTATATCTGTCTGGGTCTGTACCAAGCAGATGACTTTGAGGGATGGACTTGAGGAGCCAAGAAAGATAGGAAACATCCTGTATATGATTTATTTACTCTGATCTTCAATACTTCTTCAAAATATAAGGTTAATGCACACTAGTACAGAACTGCTTGCTGAGTGCCAAAAATCAACCAATGAAGTAATTTGCCAGGATTGATTTAGTATCTGTCATGATTTCAATACAATGCCA